>NW_019154286.1:38648-98644 GCF_002288905.1 Enhydra lutris kenyoni
CTACGTTTGCATCTTTAGGGTAAAGGTACCCAGTAGTGCAATTGCTGGGTCATAGGGTAGCTCTATTTTCAACTTTTTGAGGAACCTCCATGCTGTTTTCCAAAGTGGTTGTACCACCTTGCATTCCCACCAAGAACCCCCCCCCTTATTTAAAGATTTTATTTATTTGAGAGAGAGAGCACGCATGAGTGGGGGGGAGGGGCAGAGGGAGAGAACCAGACTCCCCGCTGAGTGGGGACTCAATGTGGGGCTAGATCTTAGGACCTCAAGGTTATGACCTGAGCCCAAGTCAGATGCTTAACCCATTGAGCCACCCAGATGCCCTTAGAGCCTTTCAACATGAATAATTAGAAGGCATTTTAGAGCAAGCAAACATAAAGTAAAAGCCTCCTTTTACAGAAGAGATGTGAGGCCCACAGAAATTATCCAAGTTGCCCAGTTTCTTGGGCCAGAAACCACTACCAGAGACCTACATCTGTCTCTTTCTCAGTTCTGTGCACTTCACCTTCAATGTTCATCAAATCACATCTAGGTGCCCATCTACTCACAATGTGATCTTACTCAAGTCACTGACATTTTTTCGAGCCTAGACTTCCTGTCCATTGAATAAAAAAAAAAAAATGTGTCTAGGTCTGTGATGTCAGTGTGGTAGCTACTAGCCCCATGTGGCTATTTACATTTAAATTAATTAAAACTAACTACAATTTTGAGCGCCCTGGTGGCTCAGTCTGTTGATCATACAACTCTTGATTTTGGCTCAGGTCATGATCTCAGGGTCATGAGATTGAACCCTGCGTCCATCTCCACACTCAGTAGGGAGTCTGCTTGATATTCTCTCTCCCTCTCTCTCTGTACCCCTCCTCCACTACGCTCTCTCTCTCTCTAAAATAAATAAATCTTTAAAAAAAAAAGTCCTTAAAAAAAGCGAATTACAATTTAAAGTTCCAATCTTAGTTATACTAGCCAACATTTCACGTTCTCGGTAGACAGTTAAGGGTGGGGGCTATGGTATTTGACAGCACAGATAAGGAACATCTTCCTTGTTGTGGATAGTTCTAACAGACAGCATTGACTGGTAGCTGAGGTCCTCCCAGGTTCAGTATCCAATGGATCCTCTGCAAGAGCATTGGAGAGTATAAGACTAAATGCATAAGGTTTCCCAGCTCTCGTCCTGAGTTTTGAACCACACAAAAGCACTGGGAAATACAGAAGAGAATAAGATGGGTAAAAATTCTGCCTTCGTGGAGCTGACATTCTAATGTGCCTCTGGTACTGAGTCCAAAAACCATAGCTCCTGCAATGAAGGTACCCTGCCTTAAACTTGAAGGCGTCTAATTTATCTAGTTAGAATACAGTTTCTGGTTCAGTAGGTCTGGGGTGTAACCTGTAAACTTGCATTTCTGTTTTGTTTTTTAAAGATTTTATTTATTTATTTGACAGAGAGAGAGATCACAAGTAGGCAGAGAGGCAGGCAGAGAGAGAGGAGGAAGAAGGCTCCCTGCCAAGCAGAGAGCCTGATGCGGGGCTCGATCCCAGGACCCTGAGATCATGACCTGAGCCAAAGGCAGAGGCTTAACCCACTGAGCCACCCAGGCGCCCCTAAACTTGTATTTTTGACAAGCTTCTCGGTGATGTCATTGTTCATGGTCCTAGAGCACATTTTAAGTAGCAAGGATTTGGAGAATTTTGTGGCAAGACAAAATGGGTATGTGTGATTCAACTAAAATAATACTGTGTTTGTATTGTGGATCTTCCTGAGGAGCCTGGGTTCAGATCTCACTCCAGGGTCGCCTATATTCCTTGGTCCTCAAAACTCACTTAGAAAGGCTCTCCTGGGCCCCTATCCTTCCTCAACTTCCATAGCCTGGCATTGTGCATGCTACCTTGTCTTTCCTTTAAAATCTTTGTCTCAGGGGCACCTGGGTGGCACAGTCGGTTAAGCATCTGTCTCTTGGTTTCAGCTCAGATCATGGTCTCTGAGTTTTGAGATCAAGTCCCACATCAGGCTCTGTGCTCAGCATGGAGTCTGCTTGAGATTCTCTCTCTCTCTCTCCCTCTCTCCCTCCTGCTCCTGCATTCCCTCTCTCTAAAATAAATAAAGAAATCTTAAAAAAAAAGAAAAAGAAAAATCTTTGTCTCAGCCTCCCTCATGAAGCTGCAACTTGTCGTCAGTCTCATTCAGTTCTATACCCATTAATTCCCTCAGTAAGTACTAAGAGCCTCCTGTGTGCAGGCATCCATTAGGCTAGCTGCTG
The DNA here is from genome assembly GCF_002288905.1 of Enhydra lutris kenyoni. Classification (NCBI taxonomy): domain Eukaryota; kingdom Metazoa; phylum Chordata; class Mammalia; order Carnivora; family Mustelidae; genus Enhydra; species Enhydra lutris. The sequence goes on from NW_019154286.1 coordinate 40,904, forward strand.
GAGATCCCACCCGCAGCTGGTCCCCGCCTTCAGAGGGCTCACAGGAGAGCAAAAGCTGACAGTGAAAAAAAAAAAAAAAAATCATGGCAGCTGGGGTAAGTGTCACAAAAGGGGAAGCAGAAGATGCCATGGGAGATTATGACCAGGGAGCCACCCTGTTTCGCTCAAGGGAAGGCCTTCTAGAAGGGGCCTTTCATCTGAGAGCTGAAGAAGTAGGAGTTAGCCAGGCAAACAGAGGAGGTATCCTAGTTACTATGGACACATATCAAATTCCCCCAAAACCTTATTAGCATAGAATAACCATGGGACAAAAAATATCGCTGTGGCCAGCATTGAAAACACACTCTGCCCCAGTGGGAGGAGTGTAACAGTGTAGAGAATGCTTGAGCAAAAATCTTCTAAGGGGAGAAGGCAGAGCCCACCTGAGGATATAAACACAACCTTAGGAAGACTAGCACATAGCCAAGAGAAAGAGACTGGTGTAAAATGAGATTTAAGAGGTCAAAACCCCCACATCCTCATCCTTGCCCTTGAGGAGTTTGTCCTCTTAACAGCTGTTGTACCTGCCTTGTGTTTCATAAAATCAACAAAGTAGTGCCTGAGTTATTTCCTCATTCAATTAATTAATTTATTAATTAATTTATTTAAAAGATTTTATTTATTTATTTGACAGAGAGAGAGAGAGCTCACAAGTAGGCAGAGAGGCAGGCAGAGAGAGAGAGGGAAGCAGGCTCATCGCTGAGCAGAGCGCCCATGCAGGGCTCGATCCCAGGACCCCGAGACCATGACCTGAGTTGAAGGCAGAGGCTTAACCCGCTGAGCCACCCAGGCACCCCTATTTTATTTATTTTTTCAAGATTTTATTTATCTATTTGAGAGAGAGCATGAGGACAAGCGGGCGGAGGGTCAGAGGGAGAAGCAGACTCCCTGCTAAGCGGGGAGCTCTATATGGGGTTCTTCACTGGGGCTCCTCACTTATTTTAAACAACAGTCCCGTATCATGAGCCCTATTTACAGATGAAGACACAGCGCATCAGTGAGGGAAGTGGAAGGCAGAGCAGAAGGGGCAGGGGGTGTGGGGGGACTCGATGATTTTAGCTGACACATGGATAAATATTTTACATGTTAATAGTTAGCATGTTTTCTCCTAGAAAACATCCAGCTCGTGATGTCACTGATATTATAGCTTGGAACAAATCAAAGAAGTGACTTGATTTAAAGTGGATTTAAGGGAAACTGTTAGATGAATAATAGTGTAGAAGGTCCATGACTTTGGTAATAATGACAAAGATGGAAGGTAAGTGAGGAGAGTTGGAGAAATCCTGGCAAAGGAGTAAGCGTGTGGGATCCCTCTGGACTCAGATCGAATCTTGGCTAGGTTCTAAAGGCAAACATCCCAACAGAAAGCCGGACACGCTGTTCAGCTATCCTATGCCTTGGTTTTCTCATTTTAAAAAGAAAATAACTCTATCACCTCCTTTCATAGGGTTGTCATGAAGAATAAACTAGTTAATATTTGTAAACTACTCAGAATAGTTCCTGGCACTTAGTAACAGCTACATAAGCGCATGTTAAGCAACTAAATTAAATTAACTGACTTAAGGGGTGCCTCAAGGGATGGCTGGGTGGCTCAGTTGGTTAAGCGTCAGCCTTCAGCTCAGGTCATGATCCCAGAGTCCTGGAATCGAGTCCCACACCCAGCTCCTTGCTTGGTGGGGAGCCTGCTTCTCCCTTTGCCTGCTCTGCCTGCTGTTCCCTCTGCTTGTGCTCTCTCTGACAAATAAAGAAATAAAATCTTTTTCAAAAAGGGGAGGGGGCTGGGTGTCTCAGTCAGTTAAGTGTCTGCCTTTGGCTCAGGTCATGATTGGGCTCCCTGCTGAGCAGGGAGTCTGGGTTTCCCTCTTCCTTTGCCCCTCCCCCTCCATTCATGCTGTCTCTCAATTTCCCTCACAAATAAATAAATAAAATCTTTTTTAAAAAAGTTAACTGGCTTGGGATGCCTGGGTGGCTAAGTCGATTAAGCTGCTGCCTTCAGCTCAGGTCATGATTCCAGGGTCCTGGAATCGAGGCCTGCGTAGGGCTCACTTGCTCAATGGGGAGGCTGCTTCTGTCTCTCTGCCTCTGCCTGCCACCTGCTTGCTTGTGTTCTCTCTCGCTCTCTCTCTCTGATAAATAAATAAACAAAACTCTTTTTAAAAAAATTAACTGACTCAAGAACAAAAGGGAATGTTTTGGGTGGTGCTTGGGTGACTCAGTGGGTTAAAGCCCCTGCCTTCAGCTCAGGTCATGATCCCAGGGTCCTGGGATCGAGCCCCACATCCAGGCTCTCCGCTCTGCAGGGAGCCTGCTTCCCTTCCTTTCTCTCTGCCTGCCTCTCTGCCTACTTGTGATCTCTGTCTGTCAAAGAAATAAATAAATAAAATCTTAAAAAAAAAAAAAAAGAGGGGGGGAATGTTTTGGCTCTTGCAACTGAAAAGTTCATGGGTATCTGTTTGTCTGCAGGCTGGATCCAGCAGCTCAAAGTGTATCATTAGTTCTTTCGCTCTCTTTCTCTTCCCTCTCGCTCCCCACATCTCTGTTCTACTCTGCTCCGTGTTGACCCATCCCCGGGGGACTGACCTCTTCACTCAGCCTTGGTCATGGCAGCTCCAGCGTTAGAGGAATACTGCCACCAGTCCCGGAGAAAGAGACACCTCCCCTCCCTTGTTGAAGGAAAAGCCCCTGAACTCGCTCTGATTGGTCCCACCTGAGTCAAATGACCATCCCTCAGCCAACTGCTGTGGCCAACTGGAGGACGATGTCACTTGGCTGGACTGACACAGTCACACAAGCAGCCCTGAAGACAAGATAGAGCCAATGTCCCTGAGCCACGTGGACTAGGTGTGTAGGTGAGGGGGTTCCCTGGGGGAAAATTCAGGTATTTTTCAAAGAAGAAAAGAGACTGGATACTGGATAGGCAAAGAGGCAAACAGAGAAAAAAGTTTTCTAAACTAAGTACCTGTAACGATCTGAGCTCTCCAAACTGTATTTTCCATGTATGTGAATGAGTACAATCCAAGACAATTCCCAAAGAATAAAGTCGTGGCAAGGATTAAAGAAGATAAACATTTACTAAAGCTTAGCAATGTGTCAGTTATACAGTAAGCACTCAATAAATGTTAGTTATTATTAGTAGTGATACCTAAGTCACAGAATTAATCATGGAGGAGCTAAGATTTAAACCTAAGCTTTCCGATTCTAAGGCCAGTAATCTTCACACACTTCCATCAGCTTTTTTTTTTTTTTTAGATTTTATTTATTTATTTGACAGACAGAGATCACAAGTAGGCAGAGAGGCAGTCAGAGAAAGAGGGGGAAGCAGGCTCCCCGCTGAGCAGAGAACCTGATGCGGGGCTCGATCTCAAGACCCTGGGATCATGACCTGAGCAGAAGGCAGAGGCTCTAACCCACTGAGCCACCCAGGTGCCCTTCCATCAGCTTTTTATAACAGCAAACCCTCCTGTCTCTGTAGTATTCTGCAGTATACGAAAAGACTTCATCTACATTTTTCTTACTTGATCTTCACAATAACTTACTTATTTGCTTTATGCAAATGTTGCATAGTTGGAGAACTGGAAGTTTGAGGAATAAGACATTTCCTCCATGGACGTCCTCAACAAATATTAAATATACACTATGTTCTACTGAGTGTGGCCTCTGCAAATGTTCCAGCTTCCTTCCATATTCCAATCATCTAGGCTCTAGAGCAGTGTTTTTCAGGTTGCAGGTCCTTACGCATTAGTGAGTCATGAAATCAATTTAGTGAGATGTTATCAGCATTTTAATTTTTAAAATGAAATAGAGAGCACCATGTATGGGCCTCTGGGTGGCTCAGTCAGTTAAGTGTCTGCCTTTGACTCAGGTCATGATCCCAGGGTCCTAAGTTCAAGATTCGTGTTGGTCTCCCTGCTCAGTGGGGAGCCTGCTTCTCCTTCTCCCTCTCTCCCTCCCCCCTGCTTGTGCTCTCTCTTTTTCTCTCTCTAATAAATAAAATCTTAAAAAAAGAAAAGAAAAGAAAACACCATGTATATCCCAAAAAGGGAGCCAGAATACTGGTTTGTGGAACTCCTCCTATTGTACTTCTGTGTATATGGGTGGATCCTGGGTCAGGATGTAAAATGGGTTCCCTCTGTGAGACCTTAGGAAGTTTGAAAGCCACTGACCAATGGAGGATCTCAAACTTTTTGGTTTCAGGACTACTTCACAATTTTAAGAAATATTGAGAACCTCAAAAACTTTGCTTTGGCTGGTTATAGCTATTGCTATTTGCCATGAGAAATTAAACAGAAAATTTTAAATCACAGATGTACACAAGCATGCATACCATTAGCCATCAGATCGATCTCATTACCACGTTTGGTGACCTCTGTACACTGTGTATACTGTACACTATGACAGCGGAGAAAGAAAATAACTTTTTTTTAAAGATTTTATTTATTTTTTGACAGAGAGAGAGAGAGAGATACCAAGAGAGCACAAGCAGGGGGAATGGCAGGCAGAGGGAGAGGAAGAAGCAGGAGCCCTGCTGAGCAAGTATCCCGATGTGGGACTCCATCCCAGGACTCTGGGATCATGACCTGAGCTGAAGGTTGATGCTTAAGTGACTCAGCCACCCAGGGCCCCAGCAAATAACTTTTTAGCACTATTATGGATATTGGTTTGAATGTGCAGACTCCCTGAAATGGTCTTGGGGATCGGTCCACAGGATATTTCTGTTTAAATGGTTCTGCCAATTTCAAATTCACCCTTTCCAAAACAAACTCTTTGTCTTCCTCCCCATATCAATAGGCCTTCCCAGGGTGCCTGTTTTGGTCATTAGGACTTCTCTCCTTCAGTGACCCAGCATTCAAAATAAGGATTCTGTTTGAGATCTGTTTCTTTTATCCCTCAGAGTCAATGCCACGAAATCTCCTCTACCTCTCTTCTCTCTTCCAAGTAGACAAGGCTTGGAATTATTGGGAGGCAGCCTAGTGTGATGATTAAGAGCATAGGTGTACAGAACTTCTGTAGAACTTTGGACAATTTACTAGTGCATGTGCAAAATTCAAAAGCACTTAAAGAGAGAATAAAAGGTAAACCTCCTTTCTTCCCCGGTCCCAGAGCCACACTGTTCCTTACCTATGGGGTAGCCACTTCTTGAATATGAGCTCTCTGAGTTTCTGATTTCTTGTCATCCCTTACCTTTTCTGTCTGTCAAACTCCAGCTCACCTTGAACGCCTTCCTGGCTCTCCTCAACAAAACAGAATGTGTTGCTCCTTCCTGTTGGCAAACTCTACATAAACTTCTACAAAACTTAGCAAATGTACTGCTTTGAACTGCTTCAATGCATTTAATTTTCCCACATTTTTCTGCACAGCAGGGGGAGAAGCAGGCAGAGGAAGAAGGAGAAACGGACTCCTCACCAAGCAGGAAGCCTGTTGCGGGGCCAATCCCAGGTCCCTGGGATCATGACCTGAGCTGAAGGCAGACGCTTAACAGCTGAGCCACCCAGGTACCCTCAAATAAATAAAATCTTTAAACAAACAAATAAACAAACCAACAAACTCAGCTTTCCTAAGGGTACCTGTGTGGCTCAGTCGGTTAAGCTTCTGGCTCTTGATTTCAGCTTAGGTCCTGATACCAGTATCCTGAGATTGAGCCCTAAATCAGGCTCTGCGCTCAGTGGGAAGTCAGTTTGGGATTATCTCTCTCCCTCTCCCTCTGTGCCTCCCCACCCCACTGTCTCTCTGTCCCTCTCAAATAAATAAATAAATATCAAAAACAAAACAAAAAGAAAACAACAACAACAACAAAAATCACCCTCAATTTCCCTATCCAAACTGGTCCTCTGGGAACTCTAAATGTAGCCAAGATAGTCTCCTCATTAGGCCTGTCTGCCAAACTGCTCATACTGCCAGGCCTTCGCTTATATTGTTGCCCATCAGCTAAAATTCTGAAATCAAATACATCATGTACATCCCATATTTATTCAATATGTAAATACTTTTTGTCTCATAAGAAATTGGTTTGGAAAGTTACATGAAATCAATCCCATTGCAACATTGTTTAAAATAGCCAAAGACACTGATCCCATGACTCTGGGATCATGATCTGAGCTGAAGGCAGATGCTTAACTGACTGAGCCACCCAGGCACCCCAAGAGATCTCATGCAGTTTTAATTTGCAACCTCATGACTGAGGTTGACCAATTTTTCACATGTTTAATGGCCATATGAATTTCCTCTTCCTGTATATGCCTATCCAAGCATCTTGTCTATTTTTATCTTGCCCTTTATTTTATTGAGTTTATTTATTTAAGTAATCTACATCCAATGTGGGGCTCGAACTCATGACCCCAGGATCAGGAGTCTTATGCTCTTCCGACAGAGCCAGCCAGACACCCTATCTCGCCCTTTATTTTTAAGGACATCTGTCCTAATTGATTTGTAGTAATATTTTTGTGTGTGTATGACTTGTAGTAATTCTTTATATGTTCTGAATATGAGCTCTTTTCATTTATATATGTTGCAACTTTTTCTCCTTGTTTTTAAAAATTATTATATTTTTTTAAGATTTTATTTATTTATTTGACAGAGAGAGACTTAGTGAGAGAGGGAACACAAGCAAGGGGAGTGGGAGAAGGAGAAAGCAGGCCTCCCGCTGAGCAGGCAGCCTGATATGGGGCTCAATCCCAGGACCCTGGGATCATGACCTGAGCCAAAGGCACATGCTTAACAACCAAGCCACCCAGGTGTTCGCTTCCTGTTTTATTTAAGCAGTATGTAAGGTTGCCCATCCTTCTCCATCTTTGTCAGCATCAAAATGGAATTTTTAAAAAATATGTCAAAAAGCACCTCTCTCTCTCTTCTTTAATTAACAGATTTTATTTTTTAGTACAGTTTAAGCTTTATATAAAACTGGGTAGATAGTACAGAGAGGCCCATATATCCCTTTTCTATCCTCCCCAACAGTTTCTCCTATTATTAATATTTTGCATTCATATGGTACATTTATTACAGTAGAGCCAATATTGCTATATTAACTAAAGTCCATAGATTAATTAGGATTCACTGTTTGGTTGTGTATAGCAAGTGGGTTTTTTTTATTATTTCCCATTTTTTTTTAAAGATTTTATTTATTTTCATTTATTTGACAGACAGAGATCACCAGTAGGCAGAGAGGCAGGCAGAGAGGGAGAGAGGAGGAAGCAGGTTCATTGCTGAGCAGAGAGCCTGATGTGGGGCTTGATCTCAGGATCCTGAGATCATGACCTGAGCCGAAGGCAGAGGCTTTAACCCACTGAACCACCCAGGTGCCCAGCAAATGGGTTTTGGTAAATACATAATATAATATCCATCATTACAGGATTATATAGAATAGTTTCACTGCCCCTAAAATCTTTTCATCCCTCCCTTTCTTTTTTTTTTAAAGATTTGTTTAAAATTTTATTTAATTTATTTATTTGACAGGGAGAGATCACAAGTAGGCAGAGAGGCAGGTGGAGAGAGAGATGGAAGCAGGCTCCCCACTGAGCAGAGAGCCCGATGCGGGACTCGATCCCAGGATGCTGAGATCATGACCTGAGCCAAAGGCAGTGGCTTAATCCACTGAACCACCCAGGCACCCCATCCCTCCCTTTCTAACTCCTTCCCAAACCCCTGAAAAACACTGATCTTTTTATTATCTCTATAATTTTGCCTTTTCCAGAATATCATAGAGTTGGAATCATATAATATGTAGCCCTTTCAGATTGGTTTCTTTCACTAAGTGATATGCATTTAAGTTTCCACCATGTCTTTTATGGCTTGATAGCTCATCTCGTTTTGTCTTTTTTTTTTTTTTAAAGTCACACATTTTTAATTTTTTTATTTATTTTAAATTCTGGTGTAGTTAACATACAGTGGTATATTAGTTCCAGGTGTACAATATAGTGATTCAACCATTTTATACATTACTCGGTGCTCATCATGATGAGTGCACTCTTAATCCCTTTCACTTATTTCATCCATCCCCCCATGCACCCTCCCTCTGGTAACCACCAGTTTGTTTTCCATATTTAAGAGTCTAAAAAAGAAAGAGAGAGAGAGTCTTTTTGTTTGTGTCTTTTTATCTTTGGTTGCATAAGAGTGAAATCCTATGGTATTTGTCTTTGACTTTTTTCTGTATATATAGATACACACACACACACACACACACTCACACACCCCACATACATATATATGGATATAGAGATATATGTATCTATATGTATATGTATCCATATATATGTATATATGTATCCATATATGTATATATGTGATATGGATATGTATGTGAATATGTGTGTATCTGTATATCTATATATGCACAATGGAATATTACTCAGTCATAAAAAAGAACGAAATCCTGCCATTTGCAAATGGCATATATGCCATTTGCAAATGGCAGGATTTCGTTCTTTTTTATGACTGAGTAATATTCCATTGTGCATATATAGATATACAGATACACACATATTCACATACATATCCATATCACATATATACATATATGGATACATATATACATATATATGGATACATATACATATAGATACATATATCTCTATATCCATATATATGTATGTGGGGTGTGTGAGTGTGTGTGTGTGTGTGTGTGTATCTATATATACAGAAAAAAGTCAAAGACAAATACCATAGGATTTCACTCTTATGCAACCAAAGATAAAAAGACACAAACAAAAAGACTCTCTCTCTCTTTCTTTTTTAGACTCTTAAATATGGAAAACAAACTGGTGGTTACCAGAGGGAGGGTGCATGGGGGGATGGATGAAATAAGTGAAAGGGATTAAGAGTGCACTCATCATGATGAGCACCGAGTAATGTATAAAATGGTTGAATCACTATATTGTACACCTGGAACTAATATACCACTGTATGTTAACTACACCAGAATTTAAAATAAATAAAAAAATTAAAAATGTGTGACTTTAAAAAAAAAAAAAAGACAAAACGAGATGAGCTATCAAGCCATAAAAGACATGGTGGAAACTTAAATGCATATCACTTAGTGAAAGAAACCAATCTGAAAGGGCTACATATTATATGATTCCAACTCTATGATATTCTGGAAAAGGCAAAATTATAGAGATAATAAAAAGATCAGTGTTTTTCAGGGGTTTGGGAAGGAGTTAGAAAGGGAGGGATGGGGTGCCTGGGTGGTTCAGTGGATTAAGCCACTGCCTTTGGCTCAGGTCATGATCTCAGCATCCTGGGATCGAGTCCCGCATCGGGCTCTCTGCTCAGTGGGGAGCCTGCTTCCATCTCTCTCTCCACCTGCCTCTCTGCCTACTTGTGATCTCTCCCTGTCAAATAAATAAATTAAATAAAATTTTAAACAAATCTTTAAAAAAAAAAGAAAGGGAGGGATGAAAAGATTTTAGGGGCAGTGAAACTATTCTATATAATCCTGTAATGATGGATATTATATTATGTATTTACCAAAACCCATTTGCTGGGCACCTGGGTGGTTCAGTGGGTTAAAGCCTCTGCCTTCGGCTCAGGTCATGATCTCAGGATCCTGAGATCAAGCCCCACATCAGGCTCTCTGCTCAGCAATGAACCTGCTTCCTCCTCTCTCCCTCTCTGCCTGCCTCTCTGCCTACTGGTGATCTCTGTCTGTCAAATAAATGAAAATAAATAAAATCTTTAAAAAAAAATGGGAAATAATAAAAAAAACCCACTTGCTATACACAACCAAACAGTGAATCCTAATTAATCTATGGACTTTAGTTAATATAGCAATATTGGCTCTACTGTAATAAATGTACCATATGAATGCAAAATATTAATAATAGGAGAAACTGTTGGGGAGGATAGAAAAGGGATATATGGGCCTCTCTGTACTATCTACCCAGTTTTATATAAAGCTTAAACTGTACTAAAAAATAAAATCTGTTAATTAAAGAAGAGAGAGAGAGGTGCTTTTTGACATATTTTTTAAAAATTCCATTTTGATGCTGACAAAGATGGAGAAGGATGGGCAACCTTACATACTGCTTAAATAAAACAGGAAGCGAACACCTGGGTGGCTTGGTTGTTAAGCATGTGCCTTTGGCTCAGGTCATGATCCCAGGGTCCTGGGATTGAGCCCCATATCAGGCTGCCTGCTCAGCGGGAGGCCTGCTTTCTCCTTCTCCCACTCCCCTTGCTTGTGTTCCCTCTCTCACTAAGTCTCTCTCTGTCAAATAAATAAATAAAATCTTAAAAAAATATAATAATTTTTAAAAACAAGGAGAAAAAGTTGCAACATATATAAATGAAAAGAGCTCATATTCAGAACATATAAAGAATTACTACAAGTCATACACACACAAAAATATTACTACAAATCAATTAGGACAGATGTCCTTAAAAATAAAGGGCGAGATAGGGTGTCTGGCTGGCTCTGTCGGAAGAGCATAAGACTCCTGATCCTGGGGTCATGAGTTCGAGCCCCACATTGGATGTAGATTACTTAAATAAATAAACTCAATAAAATAAAGGGCAAGATAAAAATAGACAAGATGCTTGGATAGGCATATACAGGAAGAGGAAATTCATATGGCCATTAAACATGTGAAAAATTGGTCAACCTCAGTCATGAGGTTGCAAATTAAAACTGCATGAGATCTCTTGGGGTGCCTGGGTGGCTCAGTCAGTTAAGCATCTGCCTTCAGCTCAGATCATGATCCCAGAGTCATGGGATCAGTGTCTTTGGCTATTTTAAACAATGTTGCAATGGGATTGATTTCATGTAACTTTCCAAACCAATTTCTTATGAGACAAAAAGTATTTACATATTGAATAAATATGGGATGTACATGATGTATTTGATTTCAGAATTTTAGCTGATGGGCAACAATATAAGCGAAGGCCTGGCAGTATGAGCAGTTTGGCAGACAGGCCTAATGAGGAGACTATCTTGGCTACATTTAGAGTTCCCAGAGGACCAGTTTGGATAGGGAAATTGAGGGTGATTTTTGTTGTTGTTGTTGTTTTCTTTTTGTTTTGTTTTTGATATTTATTTATTTATTTGAGAGGGACAGAGAGACAGTGGGGTGGGGAGGCACAGAGGGAGAGGGAGAGAGATAATCCCAAACTGACTTCCCACTGAGCGCAGAGCCTGATTTAGGGCTCAATCTCAGGATACTGGTATCAGGACCTAAGCTGAAATCAAGAGCCAGAAGCTTAACCGACTGAGCCACACAGGTACCCTTAGGAAAGCTGAGTTTGTTGGTTTGTTTATTTGTTTGTTTAAAGATTTTATTTATTTGAGGGTACCTGGGTGGCTCAGCTGTTAAGCGTCTGCCTTCAGCTCAGGTCATGATCCCAGGGACCTGGGATTGGCCCCGCAACAGGCTTCCTGCTTGGTGAGGAGTCCGTTTCTCCTTCTTCCTCTGCCTGCTTCTCCCCCTGCTGTGCAGAAAAATGTGGGAAAATTAAATGCATTGAAGCAGTTCAAAGCAGTACATTTGCTAAGTTTTGTAGAAGTTTATGTAGAGTTTGCCAACAGGAAGGAGCAACACATTCTGTTTTGTTGAGGAGAGCCAGGAAGGCGTTCAAGGTGAGCTGGAGTTTGACAGACAGAAAAGGTAAGGGATGACAAGAAATCAGAAACTCAGAGAGCTCATATTCAAGAAGTGGCTACCCCATAGGTAAGGAACAGTGTGGCTCTGGGACCGGGGAAGAAAGGAGGTTTACCTTTTATTCTCTCTTTAAGTGCTTTTGAATTTTGCACATGCACTAGTAAATTGTCCAAAGTTCTACAGAAGTTCTGTACACCTATGCTCTTAATCATCACACTAGGCTGCCTCCCAATAATTCCAAGCCTTGTCTACTTGGAAGAGAGAAGAGAGGTAGAGGAGATTTCGTGGCATTGACTCTGAGGGATAAAAGAAACAGATCTCAAACAGAATCCTTATTTTGAATGCTGGGTCACTGAAGGAGAGAAGTCCTAATGACCAAAACAGGCACCCTGGGAAGGCCTATTGATATGGGGAGGAAGACAAAGAGTTTGTTTTGGAAAGGGTGAATTTGAAATTGGCAGAACCATTTAAACAGAAATATCCTGTGGACCGATCCCCAAGACCATTTCAGGGAGTCTGCACATTCAAACCAATATCCATAATAGTGCTAAAAAGTTATTTGCTGGGGCCCTGGGTGGCTGAGTCACTTAAGCATCAACCTTCAGCTCAGGTCATGATCCCAGAGTCCTGGGATGGAGTCCCACATCGGGATACTTGCTCAGCAGGGCTCCTGCTTCTTCCTCTCCCTCTGCCTGCCATTCCCCCTGCTTGTGCTCTCTTGGTATCTCTCTCTCTCTCTCTGTCAAAAAATAAATAAAATCTTTAAAAAAAAGTTATTTTCTTTCTCCGCTGTCATAGTGTACAGTATACACAGTGTACAGAGGTCACCAAACGTGGTAATGAGATCGATCTGATGGCTAATGGTATGCATGCTTGTGTACATCTGTGATTTAAAATTTTCTGTTTAATTTCTCATGGCAAATAGCAATAGCTATAACCAGCCAAAGCAAAGTTTTTGAGGTTCTCAATATTTCTTAAAATTGTGAAGTAGTCCTGAAACCAAAAAGTTTGAGATCCTCCATTGGTCAGTGGCTTTCAAACTTCCTAAGGTCTCACAGAGGGAACCCATTTTACATCCTGACCCAGGATCCACCCATATACACAGAAGTACAATAGGAGGAGTTCCACAAACCAGTATTCTGGCTCCCTTTTTGGGATATACATGGTGTTTTCTTTTCTTTTCTTTTTTTAAGATTTTATTTATTAGAGAGAGAAAAAGAGAGAGCACAAGCAGGGGGGAGGGAGAGAGGGAGAAGGAGAAGCAGGCTCCCCACTGAGCAGGGAGACCAACACGAATCTTGAACTTAGGACCCTGGGATCATGACCTGAGTCAAAGGCAGACACTTAACTGACTGAGCCACCCAGAGGCCCATACATGGTGCTCTCTATTTCATTTTAAAAATTAAAATGCTGATAACATCTCACTAAATTGATTTCATGACTCACTAATGCGTAAGGACCTGCAACCTGAAAAACACTGCTCTAGAGCCTAGATGATTGGAATATGGAAGGAAGCTGGAACATTTGCAGAGGCCACACTCAGTAGAACATAGTGTATATTTAATATTTGTTGAGGACGTCCATGGAGGAAATGTCTTATTCCTCAAACTTCCAGTTCTCCAACTATGCAACATTTGCATAAAGCAAATAAGTAAGTTATTGTGAAGATCAAGTAAGAAAAATGTAGATGAAGTCTTTTCGTATACTGCAGAATACTACAGAGACAGGAGGGTTTGCTGTTATAAAAAGCTGATGGAAGGGCACCTGGGTGGCTCAGTGGGTTAGAGCCTCTGCCTTCTGCTCAGGTCATGATCCCAGGGTCTTGAGATCGAGCCCCGCATCAGGTTCTCTGCTCAGCGGGGAGCCTGCTTCCCCCTCTTTCTCTGACTGCCTCTCTGCCTACTTGTGATCTCTGTCTGTCAAATAAATAAATAAAATCTAAAAAAAAAAAAAAAGCTGATGGAAGTGTGTGAAGATTACTGGCCTTAGAATCGGAAAGCTTAGGTTTAAATCTTAGCTCCTCCATGATTAATTCTGTGACTTAGGTATCACTACTAATAATAACTAACATTTATTGAGTGCTTACTGTATAACTGACACATTGCTAAGCTTTAGTAAATGTTTATCTTCTTTAATCCTTGCCACGACTTTATTCTTTGGGAATTGTCTTGGATTGTACTCATTCACATACATGGAAAATACAGTTTGGAGAGCTCAGATCGTTACAGGTACTTAGTTTAGAAAACTTTTTTCTCTGTTTGCCTCTTTGCCTATCCAGTATCCAGTCTCTTTTCTTCTTTGAAAAATACCTGAATTTTCCCCCAGGGAACCCCCTCACCTACACACCTAGTCCACGTGGCTCAGGGACATTGGCTCTATCTTGTCTTCAGGGCTGCTTGTGTGACTGTGTCAGTCCAGCCAAGTGACATCGTCCTCCAGTTGGCCACAGCAGTTGGCTGAGGGATGGTCATTTGACTCAGGTGGGACCAATCAGAGCGAGTTCAGGGGCTTTTCCTTCAACAAGGGAGGGGAGGTGTCTCTTTCTCCGGGACTGGTGGCAGTATTCCTCTAACGCTGGAGCTGCCATGACCAAGGCTGAGTGAAGAGGTCAGTCCCCCGGGGATGGGTCAACACGGAGCAGAGTAGAACAGAGATGTGGGGAGCGAGAGGGAAGAGAAAGAGAGCGAAAGAACTAATGATACACTTTGAGCTGCTGGATCCAGCCTGCAGACAAACAGATACCCATGAACTTTTCAGTTGCAAGAGCCAAAACATTCCCCCCCTCTTTTTTTTTTTTTTTAAGATTTTATTTATTTATTTCTTTGACAGACAGAGATCACAAGTAGGCAGAGAGGCAGGCAGAGAGAAAGGAAGGGAAGCAGGCTCCCTGCAGAGCGGAGAGCCTGGATGTGGGGCTCGATCCCAGGACCCTGGGATCATGACCTGAGCTGAAGGCAGGGGCTTTAACCCACTGAGTCACCCAAGCACCACCCAAAACATTCCCTTTTGTTCTTGAGTCAGTTAATTTTTTTAAAAAGAGTTTTGTTTATTTATTTATCAGAGAGAGAGAGCGAGAGAGAACACAAGCAAGCAGGTGGCAGGCAGAGGCAGAGAGACAGAAGCAGCCTCCCCATTGAGCAAGTGAGCCCTACGCAGGCCTCGATTCCAGGACCCTGGAATCATGACCTGAGCTGAAGGCAGCAGCTTAATCGACTTAGCCACCCAGGCATCCCAAGCCAGTTAACTTTTTTAAAAAAGATTTTATTTATTTATTTGTGAGGGAAATTGAGAGACAGCATGAATGGAGGGGGAGGGGCAAAGGAAGAGGGAAACCCAGACTCCCTGCTCAGCAGGGAGCCCAATCATGACCTGAGCCAAAGGCAGACACTTAACTGACTGAGACACCCAGCCCCCTCCCCTTTTTGAAAAAGATTTTATTTCTTTATTTGTCAGAGAGAGCACAAGCAGAGGGAACAGCAGGCAGAGCAGGCAAAGGGAGAAGCAGGCTCCCCACCAAGCAAGGAGCTGGGTGTGGGACTCGATTCCAGGACTCTGGGATCATGACCTGAGCTGAAGGCTGACGCTTAACCAACTGAGCCACCCAGCCATCCCTTGAGGCACCCCTTAAGTCAGTTAATTTAATTTAGTTGCTTAACATGCGCTTATGTAGCTGTTACTAAGTGCCAGGAACTATTCTGAGTAGTTTACAAATATTAACTAGTTTATTCTTCATGACAACCCTATGAAAGGAGGTGATAGAGTTATTTTCTTTTTAAAATGAGAAAACCAAGGCATAGGATAGCTGAACAGCGTGTCCGGCTTTCTGTTGGGATGTTTGCCTTTAGAACCTAGCCAAGATTCGATCTGAGTCCAGAGGGATCCCACACGCTTACTCCTTTGCCAGGATTTCTCCAACTCTCCTCACTTACCTTCCATCTTTGTCATTATTACCAAAGTCATGGACCTTCTACACTATTATTCATCTAACAGTTTCCCTTAAATCCACTTTAAATCAAGTCACTTCTTTGATTTGTTCCAAGCTATAATATCAGTGACATCACGAGCTGGATGTTTTCTAGGAGAAAACATGCTAACTATTAACATGTAAAATATTTATCCATGTGTCAGCTAAAATCATCGAGTCCCCCCACACCCCCTGCCCCTTCTGCTCTGCCTTCCACTTCCCTCACTGATGCGCTGTGTCTTCATCTGTAAATAGGGCTCATGATACGGGACTGTTGTTTAAAATAAGTGAGGAGCCCCAGTGAAGAACCCCATATAGAGCTCCCCGCTTAGCAGGGAGTCTGCTTCTCCCTCTGACCCTCCGCCCGCTTGTCCTCATGCTCTCTCTCAAATAGATAAATAAAATCTTGAAAAAATAAATAAAATAGGGGTGCCTGGGTGGCTCAGCGGGTTAAGCCTCTGCCTTCAACTCAGGTCATGGTCTCGGGGTCCTGGGATCGAGCCCTGCATGGGCGCTCTGCTCAGCGATGAGCCTGCTTCCCTCTCTCTCTCTGCCTGCCTCTCTGCCTACTTGTGAGCTCTCTCTCTCTCTGTCAAATAAATAAATAAAATCTTTTAAATAAATTAATTAATAAATTAATTAATTGAATGAGGAAATAACTCAGGCACTACTTTGTTGATTTTATGAAACACAAGGCAGGTACAACAGCTGTTAAGAGGACAAACTCCTCAAGGGCAAGGATGAGGATGTGGGGGTTTTGACCTCTTAAATCTCATTTTACACCAGTCTCTTTCTCTTGGCTATGTGCTAGTCTTCCTAAGGTTGTGTTTATATCCTCAGGTGGGCTCTGCCTTCTCCCCTTAGAAGATTTTTGCTCAAGCATTCTCTACACTGTTACACTCCTCCCACTGGGGCAGAGTGTGTTTTCAATGCTGGCCACAGCGATATTTTTTGTCCCATGGTTATTCTATGCTAATAAGGTTTTGGGGGAATTTGATATGTGTCCATAGTAACTAGGATACCTCCTCTGTTTGCCTGGCTAACTCCTACTTCTTCAGCTCTCAGATGAAAGGCCCCTTCTAGAAGGCCTTCCCTTGAGCGAAACAGGGTGGCTCCCTGGTCATAATCTCCCATGGCATCTTCTGCTTCCCCTTTTGTGACACTTACCCCAGCTGCCATGATTTTTTTTTTTTTTTTTCACTGTCAGCTTTTGCTCTCCTGTGAGCCCTCTGAAGGCGGGGACCAGCTGCGGGTGGGATCTCCAGCAGCTAGCCTAATGGATGCCTGCACACAGGAGGCTCTTAGTACTTACTGAGGGAATTAATGGGTATAGAACTGAATGAGACTGACGACAAGTTGCAGCTTCATGAGGGAGGCTGAGACAAAGATTTTTCTTTTTCTTTTTTTTTAAGATTTCTTTATTTATTTTAGAGAGAGGGAATGCAGGAGCAGGAGGGAGAGAGGGAGAGAGAGAGAGAGAATCTCAAGCAGACTCCATGCTGAGCACAGAGCCTGATGTGGGACTTGATCTCAAAACTCAGAGACCATGATCTGAGCTGAAACCAAGAGACAGATGCTTAACCGACTGTGCCACCCAGGTGCCCCTGAGACAAAGATTTTAAAGGAAAGACAAGGTAGCATGCACAATGCCAGGCTATGGAAGTTGAGGAAGGATAGGGGCCCAGGAGAGCCTTTCTAAGTGAGTTTTGAGGACCAAGGAATATAGGCGACCCTGGAGTGAGATCTGAACCCAGGCTCCTCAGGAAGATCCACAATACAAACACAGTATTATTTTAGTTGAATCACACATACCCATTTTGTCTTGCCACAAAATTCTCCAAATCCTTGCTACTTAAAATGTGCTCTAGGACCATGAACAATGACATCACCGAGAAGCTTGTCAAAAATACAAGTTTAGGGGCGCCTGGGTGGCTCAGTGGGTTAAGCCTCTGCCTTTGGCTCAGGTCATGATCTCAGGGTCCTGGGATCGAGCCCCGCATCAGGCTCTCTGCTTGGCAGGGAGCCTTCTTCCTCCTCTCTCTCTGCCTGCCTCTCTGCCTACTTGTGATCTCTCTCTCTGTCAAATAAATAAATAAAATCTTTAAAAAACAAAACAGAAATGCAAGTTTACAGGTTACACCCCAGACCTACTGAACCAGAAACTGTATTCTAACTAGATAAATTAGACGCCTTCAAGTTTAAGGCAGGGTACCTTCATTGCAGGAGCTATGGTTTTTGGACTCAGTACCAGAGGCACATTAGAATGTCAGCTCCACGAAGGCAGAATTTTTACCCATCTTATTCTCTTCTGTATTTCCCAGTGCTTTTGTGTGGTTCAAAACTCAGGACGAGAGCTGGGAAACCTTATGCATTTAGTCTTATACTCTCCAATGCTCTTGCAGAGGATCCATTGGATACTGAACCTGGGAGGACCTCAGCTACCAGTCAATGCTGTCTGTTAGAACTATCCACAACAAGGAAGATGTTCCTTATCTGTGCTGTCAAATACCATAGCCCCCACCCTTAACTGTCTACCGAGAACGTGAAATGTTGGCTAGTATAACTAAGATTGGAACTTTAAATTGTAATTCGCTTTTTTTAAGGACTTTTTTTTTTAAAGATTTATTTATTTTAGAGAGAGAGAGAGCGTAGTGGAGGAGGGGTACAGAGAGAGAGGGAGAGAGAATATCAAGCAGACTCCCTACTGAGTGTGGAGATGGACGCAGGGTTCAATCTCATGACCCTGAGATCATGACCTGAGCCAAAATCAAGAGTTGTATGATCAACAGACTGAGCCACCAGGGCGCTCAAAATTGTAGTTAGTTTTAATTAATTTAAATGTAAATAGCCACATGGGGCTAGTAGCTACCACACTGACATCACAGACCTAGACACATTTTTTTTTTTTTATTCAATGGACAGGAAGTCTAGGCTCGAAAAAATGTCAGTGACTTGAGTAAGATCACATTGTGAGTAGATGGGCACCTAGATGTGATTTGATGAACATTGAAGGTGAAGTGCACAGAACTGAGAAAGAGACAGATGTAGGTCTCTGGTAGTGGTTTCTGGCCCAAGAAACTGGGCAACTTGGATAATTTCTGTGGGCCTCACATCTCTTCTGTAAAAGGAGGCTTTTACTTTATGTTTGCTTGCTCTAAAATGCCTTCTAATTATTCATGTTGAAAGGCTCTAAGGGCATCTGGGTGGCTCAATGGGTTAAGCATCTGACTTGGGCTCAGGTCATAACCTTGAGGTCCTAAGATCTAGCCCCACATTGAGTCCCCACTCAGCGGGGAGTCTGGTTCTCTCCCTCTGCCCCTCCCCCCCACTCATGCGTGCTCTCTCTCTCAAATAAATAAAATCTTTAAATAAGGGGGGGGGTTCTTGGTGGGAATGCAAGGTGGTACAACCACTTTGGAAAACAGCATGGAGGTTCCTCAAAAAGTTGAAAATAGAGCTACCCTATGACCCAGCAATTGCACTACTGGGTACCTTTACCCTAAAGATGCAAACGTAGTGATCCGAAGGGGCACGTGCACCTGAATGTTTATAGCAGCAATGTCCACAATAGCCAAACTATGGAAAGAACCTAGATGTCCATCAACAGATGAATGGATAAAGAAGATGTGGTATATATACACAATGGAATACTATGCAGCCATCAAAAGAAATGAAATCTTGCCATTTGTGATGACGTGGATGGAACTAGAGGGTATTATGCTCAGTGAAATAAGTCAATCGGAGAAAGACAACTATCATATGATCTCCCTGATATAAGGAAGTTGAGAAGCAACGTGGGGGGGTTTGGAGAGTAGGAAAAGAATAAATGAAACAAGATGGGATCGGGAGGGAGACAAACCATAAGAGACTCTGAATCTCACAAAACAAACTGAGGGTTGCTAGGGGAAGAGGGCTAGGGAGAGGGTGGCGGGGTTATGAACACTGGGGAAGGTTTGTGCTATGGTGAGTGCTGTGAAGTGTGTAAACCTGGTGATTCACAGACCTGTACCCCTGGGGCTAATAATACATTATATGTTAACAAAAAAATAAAAAATTATTTTAAAAAGGGGGGGCTTCTAATTGGGTAATTTTTTGTCTTTCTTGTACAGTGCCACCTAGTGGTGCACTATGAACCCTGCATCTCCTTCTTCTGGGTGAATCTCTTGGCCAAAGAGGATGGAAACTTCTGTGAGGGGACCACTCTCTTCCTCTGCCTAATTTGGCCATGAGATCCCACTTCAGTCTGCTTTCCTCACAAACTTGGGCAAGCAGTTCTGTGCTGACACTGCTAGATGTCCCTGGGCTTTTCCCTATCACATTCCACAGCCTCCATCCACAGGAACAAGCTTTGTGACCCTGCTCTTGGTGGAGCCATACCCAACTTACAGGTCAAAAGTCTCTCCCTGTGTCTGGTCCATGGCATGGCAGCCACCTCCTCTGCCAGGCCCCCAGTTTGATTTTTTTTTTTCTTTCTCTAGACACAGCTCAAATGATGACCAAGCGAAGAGTCAGCAGGTGGAAATCTACAAGCCCCTCAACATCGAGCTGGGGACAGTGCAATAAAGATTCTCAAGGTTCTTACCCATAAGATCATAACAGTTCTGTGAACTTGAGCAGATTATTTAATTTTTCCAAGCCTTAGTTTGCACAGTGGAGATAGAAAATACCTATCTCATGGGTAGTTTTGAGCCTCCGAATTAATACATAAAGTACTTAGTGCATAACAGGTGATCAATAAATGATAGTTGGCTATAATTACAGTAATAACATACATCTTCTATTTGCTTGGGACTGATATCGAACTCTAGGGGTTGCAGAAGGGGTGTAGAAGATGTGATCCCAGCAGGCTGCCACACAGAAGCAAGAACAGATCATTGGAGACAGGGTATAATTAAGTGCAAAATGGTGGGTCATGGCCTGAGAGTACTGTGGGAGCACAGAACCAGGGAAGATAACAATCATCCTCATGTCTACATAACACTTCAGTGTTTACACTGTCCTTTAACATCTATAATTTTACTTATAACAACTGTGAGGTGGAAATTAATGTTGTCATCTCCTTTTTTACAGAGGGAACTGAGGCTCTTGGACGCAACGTAACTACCCAAGGTCGCACTAGGAAGTAGCAAAAGTGGGACTTGAGTTAGGGGCACCCTGACTCAGTGACATGCTTCTTTTCACTCCCCAGAAGGTTTTCTGGGTAAGTCTGAACTTGAGATGGGTCTTGAAAGGGGAGAAGCATTGGAGAATCAGTGGAAGTTCTTCAAGCAGGGACACCCGTTAAGAATGCGGGGGGAGGGGCGCCTGGGTGGCTCAGTGGGTTAAAGCCTCTGCCTTCAGCTCAGGTCATGATCCAGGGTCATGGGATCAAGCCCCGCATCAGGCTCTCTGCTTCTCGGGGAGCCTGCTTCCCCTCTCTCTCTGCCCGCCCTCTCTGCCTACTTGTGATTTCTGTCTGTCAAATAAATAAATAAAATCTTAAAAAAAAAAAAAGGATGCAGGGGGAGTGGGTATGAAATTGGACCAGATGACCACTGGGATCCCTATGGGTGGGGAGAAAGCCCTGATTCTATATACCAATGATTGCTGAACCAGCCTGATGGGGCAAAAGAGGTTGGGGAGGGCTTCCTGCAGAAAGCGGCATTTAGGCTGAGACGTGTAGGATGATCAAGAGTTGGCCAGAGCTCCCAGGCTAAAAGAAATATGAGCACATTTAGGGAACTGGAAGTAGTTCAACCAGGCAGAAGCGGAGTGCATTAGAAGTGAGGCTATGGGCAGGGCCTTGTAAGCCACATTAAAATCTTAGACTTTATTTCAGGCCACTGAGAAATCAATGGGGTGTTTACCCCGGGAATTTGAGCTTTAGACCAATCACTTTAATTGCAAAGTGGAAACTGAATGGCAGGGGCCAAACTGGTGGCAAAGGCTGGTGAGGAGGCTGATGGAGCATTCAGGCAAGAACGGAGGACTGCCTGGTGGAGGGAGCATTGCAGGGATTGGGAGACATGGCAGATCTGGGAAACAATTTAAGAGGAAGAATGGATTGGAGTTGGTGATTGATTGGAAACTGAGGGTGTATAGGGGGGAGTCAGGCAGAAACAAAGAAGGAGTTGAGGATGACTTCTGGTTTCTGGCTTGGAGCAGCTGCGTGGGTGGCTGTGTCTATCCCTGGGCTGGAGAAGAGGGAGTAGTCCCTGAAGGGAGACCAGAGGGAGGGGCTTCAAAGGGCAAAGGGATTTAGCAACTGATGGGGAGTAAGGGAGCGGGGTCAAGTACTCTTAGTGGAAGGAAGCAGAATTTCCTCTTTTTATTCATTCAGTATATTAGGGACCTACTGTGTGTCAGACACTAGGAATACAGGAGGGAACCTCCTCATGGAGTTTCCATTCTAGAGGGTGGAGACAGACAAGAAGCAAAAAAATAAGTACATTAAGGTGCCATGATGACACAGAGCAAGAGGATGTAGGTGATGGAGGCTGCCGTTTCGAAGGGGTAATAAAGAAAGGCTTCTCTGACTTTTAGGCAGACATGAAAGAAGAGAGGGAGTGATATGGGGAGCAGGGGTCACCCTACTGGGCAGAAAGAAGGGCAAGGCTTAGAGGTGGGAGATTCCCTGTATGCAGGGGCCACTCTAGCCACAGCAGGGATTGAGGTCAGAAATTGGTTTTGCTTCCTCCCAGTGATGCCGCTCACCAGCTACATGACCTTAGGCATGTCACTTAACCTTCACCGAGCCTCAGCTTTCTCATCTATAAAATGGGTATACTAATACAGAGGGCTAAATGAAGTTGGGTATAGTGCCTGGCAAAGAACAGATTCTTCAATAATTTAACCTTTTGTTTTCTTTTTCCGTGGAGGTACTAAAAGATATGGGATGGGGAAAACTGGTCTAACTAAGGCAAGGTGAGAATCTAATAAATTCTAGAATTGAACTCTCATGGCTGTGATGGAAGGAGGGAAAAGTGTACACCAATATATATGTTCCTTCACCACATTTTCCTCTCCTCTCTTTTCCTCTCCCAGCTTCTGACCTGTACTTACTTGTGTTTCCAAGCAGGCCTGTTGAAGAGAGACTGATAACAGACACTTCTGATGGCACAGTCTCCTAGGTTCAGTCTTCAGGTCCTGCCTCTGTCCCCGAGTCCCCGATTTCACTCTGGGAGGCAGGAATGAGCAGAGGGGATGTGGTAGAAAAAAATGACTCAACCTAGAGTTTGGTGATAGGTGCAATAAAGCTCCACCCTGCCAGGGGGTCTCCATGCTGGGTGGGAGGCTCCAGCCTTTATCAGGTGTGGCAGGTTGAGATTCTAACTGCCGAGCTTCTAAGGACCACTGAACCAGCCCAGAGTGGGGGCGGCAGCGTGCACTGTGGAGGCGATCACTTCTGTGCTAATGACTTAGATTCTTGTCAGAGCTTGGCCTCTGTGGGCAAAGAAGGAAAAGCATGTGGAAGGAAGGGGCATCAGGAGGGGAGGGCTGTAGGGGGAACTCCGGAAGCTGAACTGTGTGAACTTGGCTGAGTCATTATGTAATTAGCTACACCCTTGCATAATAGCCTTCTGTGGTTCCCCACCGCCACAGGATAAAGTCCTAAAGGCTTACCCAGAACCCAGCCTATCCCCTCCCATGCTTCCTACAGTGCTCTCTGCTTGGAAAAAGCAAGACCTTTTTTTTCTGATGCCTTTCCCTCATTTCTGATGCCATTCCCATTCATTTCATTTCACACATCATATACAGGATAGATAAAAACAAACTTTTCTTTGAGAGTACTTTTAGATTTAAAGAAAAGGTACAGAGATGGTCAAGTGAGTTTCCCTGTGTGCCTCACCCAGCTTCCCCTACTATTAATGTCTGACATTGCCAAGGTGCATTCCTCAAAAGAACTCAGCACTGATATGTTTCATTAGCTAAACTCCAGATGTATTCAGATTTCACTAGTTTTCCCACAAATGCCTTTTTTTTCGGGTTCAGGCTCCCACCTAGGACACTCCATTGCACTTACTTCTCAGGTCTCCATAGTCTGATCAGGTCTGGGAAAGCTTCTGTCTTTCTCGTCCCTGTGACTTGGATAGTCTTCAGGAGCGCTGATCAGATCTTTGGCAGAATGTCCTTAACATGGGTTTATCTGATGCTTTCCTCATGGCTAGACAGAATTACGGGTTTACAGAAAGAATAGGACGGAGGTGAAGTGCCTTCTTACATCCAATCTGGGGCACGTGTGACCCACATCACTTATTACTGGTAACATAAATAGTGGATCACTCCATGATATTTTCCAGGTTTCTCTACTGTGAAGATACTTCCATCCACTCCCACGCCCTACTCCCTGGCCCCCTCTGCTATTTCCATACTCTATTCTTAAGTAAGTCACCAAGTCCAGCCCACACTCAAGAGGTAGAGAGTGGGATTAAGCTCTACCTTCCGGAAGGGGGAACGACTGCATAATTTGGAATTCTTCTTTAAAGTTTAAAAACTCTTCTTCTCTATTCATTTATTCAATTATTTATTCATATCAATATGGACTCAACTCCTATATATTTGTTTCATGCTTTGGGCTATAATCCAATACTATGTTATTTATTTTGTTTCTCCAGTTGTCCCAGCTTTGGTCATTGGGCGTTCTTTCAGGTTGACTACTATGTCCCTTTGCCATGCCCCCATCCTTTTGTTTTTTGAGTGCTTCCTTTCTTCCTGGTACTACAAGATGCTCTGGGCTCATCTTGCCTTTTTTCTGCCCCAGCCCTTCAATGGTCCCCCACTGCCACAGGATAAAATCCTAAAGTCTAGAATCAGTTTCTCCAAAGATCCTTGATTCTATCTATCTATCTATTAAAGATTTCATTTATTTGACAGAGACAGTGAGAGAGGGAACGCAAGCAGGGGTGGTGGGAGAGGGAGGCTTCCCACCGAGCAGGGAGCCCGATGTGGGGCTCGATGCGGGGCTCGATCCCAGGACCCTGGGATCATGACCTGAGCCGAAGGCAGACGCTTAATGACTGAGCCAACCAGGTGCCCCCTTGGTTCTTTTTATTGGAGAATATTTTTTAGAACCCAAAATCTAGATGTTGGATCCTTGCTTGTTGCTACTGGGGAGTAGACTTTTTTTGTTAAATGAAAAGTATTAGACCTATGTTTTGAAATTGTGAACTATATATACACAGAAGAGTACATCAAGCAGATAAGTACAGTTTAAAGAATAATTATAAACTGAAGATAATCAAATCTGTTTTTACCATTATGTTCATTGCTTTGTTTCTTCTTCCTGAAACCTTCCCTTGACCTGCAAGGCCAGGATTGGGTGCCCCTCATATGAGCAATTTTTTTTAAAGAATTTATTCATTTATTTGACAGAGAGAGATCACAAGTAGGCAGAGAGGCAGGCAGAGAGAGAGAGGTGGAAGCAGGCTCCCCGCCAAGCAGAGAGCCTGATGCGGGACTCGATCCCAGAACCCTGAGATCATGACCTGAGCTGAAGGCAGAGGCTTAACCCACTGAGCCACCCAGGCACCCCCTCATATAAGCATTTGTACCACCTGATGCTTATTCCTATGCCGATTCTGTATTAATGCATGTTCACGGTAAACAAGTTGGAAGATGCAGATGTTTAAGGAAGAAATCAAGCCAGCATTTCTGTTGTCCAGGGGAAAACTTTCTAACCAGAGTCATCTGAGGATGTAATGGGCTCGCTTTAGATCTGTGCTTCATTCATTAGCCACATGGGGCCAGTGAGTACAAGAACCATGGCTGGGTCTGAGTTGGGATGATTTGATACAAAAAAAGAATGTAGGGGGGCACCTGGGTGGCTCAGTGGGTTAAAACCTCTGCCTTCAGCTCAGGTCATGGTCCCAGGGTCCTGGGATCAAGCCCCACATTGGGCTCTCTGTTCAGCAGGGAGCCGCTTCCCCCTCTCTCTGTCTGCCTCTCTGCCTACTTGTGATCTCTCTCTGTCAAATAAATAAATAAAATCTTAAAAAAAAAAAAAAAAGAATGTAGGGGCACCTGGGTGGCTCAGTGGATTGAGGCCTCTGCCTTCGGCTCGGGTTGTGCTCTCGGGGTCTTGGGATCGAATCCGCATCGGGCTCTCTGCCTGGCAGGGAGCCTGCTTCCCCCCATCCCGCCACCTCTCTCTGTCTGCCTCTCTGTGTATTTGTAATCTGTCTGTCAAATAAATAAATGAAATCTTAAAAAAAAAATAGAATGGGTGCCTGGGTGGCTCAGTGGGTTAAGGCCTCTGCCTTCGCCTCAGGTCATGATCCCGGAGTCCTGAGATCGAGCCCCGCATCGGGTTCTCTGCTCAGCAGGAAGCCTGCTTCCTCCTCTCTCTCTCTGCCTGCCTCTCTGCCTACTTGTGATTTCTGTCTGTCAAATAAATAAATAAAATCTTAAAAAAAGAGAGAGAGAGAATGTAAAATATCTATTTAACAGCTTCTTATATTGATTACTTGCTAAAAGGATGATACTTTTGATATGTGGAATTAACTAAAACATTGTGAAAATTAATTTCACCTGTTTGACTTTTTTGGTATTTTTTAAAAAGATTTTATTTATTTATTTATTTGACAGAGAGAGAAATCACAAGTAGGCAGAGCAGCAGGCAGAGAGAGAGCGGGAAGCAGGCTCCCCGCCCAGCAGAGAGCCTGATGTGGGGCTCGATCCCAGGACCCTGGGATCATGACCTGAGCCAAAGGCAGAGGCTTAACCCACTGAGCCACACAGGCACCCCTTTTTTTTGGTATTTAACAGAAAAATTTAAATTATATACATGGCCTCCATTATATTTCTATCAGACAGGGGTGTCCCCATGACCAGATATATTTGAGCACTGATTAGATTTTGGTAGAGTGGTGATGGCTTCATTGGAGATGGGATTAGGTGGTATTTATTTATTTATTTATTTAAGTATAATAATATATAATGTTCTATTAGTTTCAGGTGTACAATATAATAATTCAACAATTCTGTAAATTACTCAGTGCCCTTGATCCCCTTTACCTATTTCTCCCTTCCCCCTACCCACCTCCCCTCTGGCAACCATCAATTTGTTCCTCTGTATTTAAGAGTCTGCTTTTTTTGTTGTTGTTTGTCCCTTTTTTCTTTGTTTGTTTCTTAAACTCCACATCTGAATGATATTATATGGTATTGTCTTTCTCTGATTTATTTCACTTAGCAGTATACCCTCTGGAGATAGATAGATAGATAGATAGATAGATATATCTCACATCTTCTTTATCCATTCATCAGTGGGTGGACACTTGGGCTGCTCCCATGTCTTGGCTATTGCAAATACTGCTGCAATGAACATAGACATGGATATCTCCTTTCAAATTCATGTTTTTATATTCTTCGGGTAAATACCCACTAGTGAAATCATTGGATCATATGGTGATTCCATTTATAATTTTTTGAGGAACCTGTTTTCTACAGTGTTTTCCACAGTAGCTGCACCAATTTACATCCCCCAAAACAGGACACAAGAGTTCCTTTTTCTCCACATCCTCATCAACACTTGTTATTTCTTGTCTTTTTTATTTTAGCCATCCCAACAGGTGTAAGGTGCTAAGTCATTGTGATTGTGGTTTACATTTCCCCGAGGAGTGATGTCGAGCATCTTCTCAAGTGCCTGTTGGCCATCTGTATGTCTTCTTTGGAAAAATATCTATTCAGTCCTTGCCCATTTTTAATTGGATTATTTATTTATTTTTTTGGTATTAGGTTGTATAAGTTCTTTATATATTTTGGATATTAGCCCCTTGTCAGATACATTTGCAAATATCTTCTCCCATTCAGCAGGTTGCCTTTTGTTTTGTTGATGGTTTTTTTCACTCTGCAGAAGCTTTTTATTTTGGTGTAGTCCCAATAGTTTAATTTTGCTTTTGTTTCCCTTGCCTCAGAAGACATAGGTATCTAGAAAAATGTTTCTATGGCTGATGGTAAAAGAAATTACTGTCTTTGTTTTCTTCTAGGAGTTTTATGGTTTCAGGTCTTACATTTAAGTCCTTAATCTATTTTAAGTTTATTTTTGTGATTAGTGTAAGAAAGTGGTCCAGTTTCATTCTTGTGCATGGAGCTGTCCAATTTTCCCAGCACCATTTGTTAAAGAGACTCTCTTTTCCCCATTGTATATTCTTGCCTCCATTGTCATAGATTAATTGACCGTATAAGTGTGGGTTTATTTCTGGACTCGTTACTCTGTCCTTATTGATCTGTGTCTATTTTTTGTGCGAGTACCATACTGTTTGGATTATTGCAGCTTTGTCGTACATGTTGGGATTGTGATACCTCCAGCTCGTTCTTCTTTCTCAAGATTGCTTTGCTTATTCAGCGTCTTCTGCGATTCCATACAATTTTTCGTACTATTTGTTCTAGTTCTAGTGAAAAATGTTGTTGGTATTTTAATTAGGATTGCACTAAATCTGTAGATTGCTTTGGGCAGTATGGACATTTTAACAATATTGGTTCTTCCAATCTACGAATGTGGAATAACTTTTCATCTCTTTGTGTCATCTTCAATGGATGTTATCAGAATTATATGATTTTTTAAAAAGTTTTATATTTATTTTTATGTAATCTCCACACCCAACATGGGGCTCAAACTCATGACCCCAAGATCAAGAGTTGCATGCTTTTCTGCCCGAGCCAGGCAGACGCCCCAGGATTAGGTGATCTTTAATGTAGATTTCATCCTGGAGAGATTATAATTCTAGGTCTTCAGGCTTTCTCCCACACTTTACCTATGCCTACATTCTGCTTCTACTACATTGTTCTTATCCTCCTAACATGCCCTTTGGTTATTTGTTTCTGAGCCTCTGTTTATCCAGTATGCGCAATCTAGAATGCCTTCTCTCCTATCTCTCCTGAACCCTACTGAACCTGAAAAGCAGCTCACATGCCGCCTCAGTCATGAAGCCTTTCCTGGCCGCTCACAGCCAGAATGAACTGTGTAACACCTCCAGAACTACTACTCACCAACCCCTCCATATATTCTGTACTTTGGCAATTTGCTGACTTCCATCCCCTACTAGATTGGGAGCGCCTTGAGGGCAGAGATAGATGATACAGATAATTCCAAGGACTGATGTCAGATCCTCAAACTTGGGCTGTTTCCGAAAATCCATCTGGAGAATACATGGAGTCCAGGGCCCTCTTCTTTCCCGTCTCCCCTCCTTATGCTTTACAGAAGTCACTCAACCCAGGTCTTTAGGGGGACCTGGGTGGCTCAGCTAGTTAAGCGTTTGCCTTCAGCTCGGGTCAGGATCTCAGGGTCCTGGGATTGAGTACCACATCAGGCTCCCTGCTCAGCAGGGAGTCTGCTTCTCCATCTCCCTGCTCTTGAATCCCTGCTCTTATGCTCTTGCTTGAGTGCCCACTCTCTTTTCCTCTCATATAAACAAACAAACAAACAAACAAATAAATAAAGTGTTTTAAAAAACCCAAACAACCCAAATTTTTGCCCACAGCGTTGGGGGTGGGGGTGTTATGCCTTCAGGGCACCAACCAAAGGTGAAGGATTCTGATGACTGAATAATAAGGCATTTTGCAAATCAGGCAGTTGCTAGTTCCTTGCTTTTAATACAGTTTAAGGAGGTTCTCATTTTGTTGTCGTTAAAAATAACTTTTGAGGGACGCCTGGGTGGCTCAGTCGGTTAAGCCGCTGCCTTTGGCTGAGGTCGTGATCCTAGGATCCTGGGATCGAGTCCCGCATTGGGCTCCTTGTTCAGTGGGGAGCCCGCTTCTCTCTCTGCCTCTGCCTGCCAGTGCTTGCTCTCTCTCTGACAAATAAATAATTTAAAAATCTTAAAAAATAAAAAATAATAAGATTATAATAACTTTTGATGATAGATCACTATGTGATTTTTGGCTTGTAACTCAGAAGGAATTCAAATAATTAAGTGACATTATTATAACAAAACTCTGTCCATTCTCATCTTACCTATGGTAACATGGTTTCTCAGTGATTCTACTTACAGAAATAAAAAACTGATATAAAATTGTGGCAGAACCCAGCCTTATTCCAACAATAAGTAATATTTATCCAGAAATATGTAAACTCATAGCAAAAAGTCTATCTCTTTTTTTTTTTTAAAGATTTTATATATTTAGGGGTGCCTGGGTGGCTCAGTGGTTTAAAGCCTCTGCCTTCGGCTCAGGTCATGATCCCAGGGTCCTGGGATCGAGCTCCGAATGGGGCTCTCTGCTCGGCAGGGAGCCTGCTTCCCTTCCTCTCTCTCTGCCTACCTCTCTGCGTACTTGTGATCTCTGTCTGTCAAATAAATAAATAAAATCTTTTAAAAAAGAAAAAAAAGATTTATTTATTTATTTATTTGACACAGGAAGAGAGAGCACAAGCAGGGGGAGCAACAGAGGAAGTGGGAGAAACAGGCTCTTCACTGAGTAGGGAGCCAGATGTGGGACTTGATCCCAGGACCCTGGGATCATGACCTGAGCCAAAGACAGATGCTTAACCAACTGAGCCACCCAGGCACCCAACAGTCTATTTCAATGAGATGCATTTCCAACATTATTTTGCTCTTGCCTTAATAATTACTTATGTTAAAAAACAAAATTCAACTAAGTAATTCCATCATCAATCAGGTAGCACCCCATCAAGCAAGTAGAGGGGTGCTCGGAGGAGTTGTACAAAATGTAAGGTTTTTATATAGGAAGGAGGGTGGGGCAAGAAAGTTCTGAACAAAAGAAAAGAAAGGCATGATTGTCTTCCCTTAGAGGGAAAGACAGGGGTCTTATGTGGACTGCCTCCTCTTTGGGAGACTGAGAAGGCCTATGCATGGATTACCTCATTGGTGCTTCTCAGAAAATTCCTGACTGACTGATTAGGATTTACATTTCTCAAGGAGGTTGAAGAGCAATTGGATAACCCTGGTTTGGTAACTCGCCTGGCCCAAGTAGTACCTTTTGGGGCCTGTGATTTTCTTTTTAACATGTATCAAAAGATATGTGTCATGGGGACACCTGGTTGGCTTAGTTGGTAGACCAGATTCTTGATCTTGGGGTCATGAGTTCAAGCCCCAGGTTGGGTGTAGAGATTACTTAAAAATAAAATGTTGGGGTGCCTGGGTGGCTCAGTCAGTTAAGCATTTGCCTTTGGCTCAGGTCATAACCCAGGGTCCTGGGGTTGCAGGATTTTTCCTCCGTTGGTGCCTGCAGTTCTTGGTTAGGCCACTTGGAAAAATGAAGAGGGAGACCTGGACAGAGTGGTGGGCAACAAAGCAAGGATTATTGAGTGATAGCAGAGTGATGGTACAAAGCTCCCAAGGAGGGAAGGGGACTGGCAGAGGTTGCCACTGGAGTTTTGTCACCTATCTATCATATGGGAAAGGGTGGAGGGCTCCTTCCAGGGTTGTGTAAAATCCTTTTAAGGGCGATTTCCTCTTAGGGCAGGGGCACTTGTCCCGGCCTATCTGCCTTCCAACTTCATCCCTGGGATTGAGCCCCACACTGGGCTCCCTGCTGGTGGGGAGACTGCTTCTCCTTCTCCTCTCTGCTCATGCTCTCTCTTGTTCGCTTCATCTCAAGTAAATAAATAAAAATCTTAAATAAAATAAAATAAAATCTTTAAAAAAGATACATTGCTTTGATCAGTTGTGTACTACTACATATAATAATATTGGCGCTATGTAAATTTCAAAAAAAAAAATTTTTTTTAAGATTTTATTTATTTATTTGACAGACAGAGATCACAAGTAGGCAGAGAGGCAGGCAGAGAGACAGAGGGGGAAGCAGGCTCCCTGCTGAGCAGAGAGCCTGATGCGGGGCTCGATCCCAAGACCCTGGGATCATGACCTGAGCTGAAGGCACAGGCTTTAACCCACTGAGCCACCCAGGTGCCCCTAAATTTCAAAAATTTTTAAACTGTAACTTTACGTATAAATTTCTGTTGAAGTATGAATTAGGTAATCAATAACAGACTTCCGAGCATAGAATACATCAGCCTAAGATAACATTGCATGAGAGGAAGCAAAATGTTTAACTAGCTATACATTCAAGAAGAAAAAGAAAATGGAACACCATTTCTGTCTGTTAAAGTAGAGCTTTTGTTCCAGTATTTTCTTGGAATGAATGATAGTATGTTGATGGTGGAACAGTTTTATTTAAAATATTGATATTTACAATATGCTAGGAAGGATATCCTTTGCAACAATTTACATTTATGATGAACATTTTATTTATTTATTTTAAAAGATTTTATTTATTTATTTGACAGAGCGAGATCCTAAGTAGGCAGGAGGCAGGCAGAGAGAGAGAGGAGGAAGCAGGCTCCCTGCCAAGCAGAGAGCCCGATGTGGGGCTCGATCCCAGGACCCTGAGATCATGACCTGAGCCGAAGGCAGAGGCTTTAAACCACTGAGCCACCCAGGCGCCCTATGATGAACATTTTAGTTGTCAATCAAAAATATGTCAGAGGGGCACCAGGGTAGCTCAGTCGGTCCAGCTTCTGCCTTCCGCTCAGGTCCTGATCTCCTGGTCCTGTGATCGGATCCCACCTCCCTGCTCAGCGGGAGTCCTGCTTCTCTCTCTCCCCTCTTCCCCAGCTTGTGTTCCCTCTCTTGCTGTCTTTCTGTCAAAATGAAATCTTTAAAAAAAAAAAAAAAAAACTTAAAAATATGCCAGATATCTTGCCTGTGGACCTGCAGACCCCTTCTTCACCCTCCTCCCCCCTTCTTCTGCCCTAGTTGGCTCACTTGAGATCAAGGATAGATAGTTGGAAGGCAGGTCAGGAGAAGCGCCCCCCCCCCCACCAGCAGAAACCACGCTTAAAAGGATTTTACCCCACCCTGGAAGGAGCCCTCCACCCTTTCCCACGTGATAGATAGATGACAAAAACCTGATTGGATGACAGGCACAGGGAGGGTTGCTCAGATTAAAACAGCCTGGCAGCAAGCCCATAAAAACCCCTAGACTTAGAAGCTCCAGTGGCGGCCCTCTCAGGTCCCTTCTCTCTTTGGGAGCTTCCTACTCAATCATTCAGTAAAGGTAACTATCGCTCAATAAACTTTGCTGCTTGTCTGCTCTACCTCTTTATTCTTCAAAGTGGTGGGACCAAGAACTGCAGGCATTAAAAATCTTACAACACTTGGGTGGAGAATATCAACAGCTCTGTGACTTTTATTTTTTCTTTTTTTGGTGGGCAGCAAAGCAGAGTTTATTGAGCGATAGCAAAGTGATAGTACAAAGTCCCAAGGAGGGAGCGACCCGAGAGGGTTGCCCAGCTCTGTGACTTCTGGCCATGGCTTGGGTTTGGTAAATGGGGAGTCTTAGCAGGAGGGTAAGAAAGTGAAGTCAAGGTCTCTATTGCCTTGGTTCCTACCTCTGCAAGTCTAGTTGGTCTGACCTTATCCTTGGACAGGGAGTTATGCTGCTTTTCAGCAGAGGGACTGCCCCTCTAGGTCTCTGGTGGTAATAGCCTTGTGGCTGCCTGTCCCAGCTTCCTGCATGATCCCTGGTGATTTTTCTCTACCTTGACCACGACTTCTAAATTACCACTTTGTATATAGTATAACCATCTTGAATTGCCTTAATTTGAGTGTGCCACTTGTTTCCTGTTGGTATCCTCACAAATACGGAAGGGATACAGAATTTTTTAAAATCCCTGAAGGGGCCACAAAAGTAAAAAATCTGAAGACCACTGATCCAGACTACAGCCTCATCCATTCATTCAATAAATACTGTATCGTGCCCAGGGCTCCACTACAGAAGTGAATTACATGGGGTCCCTCAACAAGGGGTCCCCTTATTATTAAGTAATAATAACTCATTGGAACAGAAGATACACAAATAATTAAGCAAATGGCAACAGAATGGACTGTGATAAGTGCTTTACTAAAGATTTGGGCAATAAGTTGTAGGAGCACTGTGGAGAGAGCAACCATCTAATTTTACTTGGGAGAATTGGGGATAACCATAGCGGAGGTTTCATTGGTTTTATGGCAGCAAAGATAAGTAGCTTGCCTGAGAGGGAAAGGGAGAAAGGGCATTCAAGGCCAAGGGGCAACATGAATAGAGAACCAATGGTTAGCAGAGGATTGCCGAGTCACGGCTGGGTTTCCAAAGGTGATTCGACAAGCACAAAGAATAAAGGAAATAATGTGTAAATATGATTAGGTTAAAATAAGGAACTTATACGTGGCAAAAGGCATTGTAAACAGAGTGAAAACATTAAAGGGCTCCCTGGAAGAAGATAATTTCAATTCATATATAAAGAACACCTAGGAATCAGTAAGAACTAAAGATAAGCAACCAAGTAGAAAGATCGGCAAAGCACAGGAACAGGCAATCCTGTGAGAGGAAGTCCTAAGAGAAATGCAAATTAACATAATTAGGGACTGCTTCCAAAGAGCAGAGTGTGGCAAGGGGGAAAATAACTGCACAGTGGAGAAACCTGGAAACACCACATTAATCAGGCGCTCAAGGGTCATAACGTCACCAGTAACAAGTCACAGCAAGTCACATGGGCAGCTCATGCCCTGGGGTTGGATGTGCCAAGAAGAGCACTTCACCTCTGTGCTATTCTTCTCGTAAACCCATAACCTCATCTAGTCATGAGGAAAACATCAGATAAGCCCATATTAAGGACATTCTGCCAAAGATGTGATCAGCGCTCCTGAAGACTCTCCAGGTCATAGGGACGGGAAAGACTGAGAAGCTGTCCCAGACCTGAGGAGACTAAATGCCGTGTAGTGACCCAGATGGGAGCTTGGGCCAGGAAAAGGACACTAGTGAAATCTGAATTAATCTCGAATTTAATTAAGAGTAATAAACCAGGGCCCCTGGCTGGCTCAGTAGATAGAGCTTGCGACTCTTGATCTCAGGGTTGTGAGTTTGTACCCCAACTGGGTATAAAGATCGCTTTAAAAAAATAATAAATAAATAAATAAAAATAGTCATATGCCAATGTTGGTGTCTTAGTTTTGGCAAATCTGTCATGGTAATGTAAGATGTTAAATTAAGGGAAACAGGAGTATTTCGGAACTCTCTTGACTATGTTTGCAACTTTTCTGTTGATCTAAAGATACACCAATAATAAATACTCCAAATAAAAAGTTTATTTAAAAAAATGCGGAGGCACACCTGGGTGGTGCAGTTGGTTAAGCCTCCAGCTCTTGGTTTTGGCTCAGGTTCTGATCTCAGATGAAGCCCCGTGTTGGGCTCTGCGCTCAGTGCAGTCTGCTTGAGATTCTCTCTCTCTCTCACCCCGTGCTCATCCTGCTCATGCTCTCGCTCTCTCTCTCTGATAAATAAATAAATCTTTAAAAAAAATGCTGGGACACTATTTTTCTACCCATCAAATTAACAAAGAATAAAAAGTCTGATTCAAGCAAGTATTGAGAAGATATGGGTAAAGTAGCTCTTTCATACTTGCAGAGGGGAGGGCAAAAGATACCTTAGGAAGGGGTACCTGGCTGGCTCATCTGGTAGAGCACATGACTCTTGATCTTGGGGTTGTGAGTTCGAGTTCCACATAGGGCATAGAGATTTTTTTAAAAAGATATTTTAGGAAAACACTTTAGGAAATCAGAGAATATACAAACCTTACAATCTGGAAATAATTTTCAAGTATAGAGGGAGAATTCTTAAGCACTTATGTGCATTAAGAGATAAGTATAAGGGCAGTTGATATGACATTGTTCACAAAAACAAAATTAGAGCATCTTGAATGTGCATCAGTAGGGAAACAGATTTAAACATTGAGATATGTTGGAGTGCCCAGGTGATATAGTTGGTTAGGTGTCTGACTCTTGGTTTTGGCCCAGGTTGTGATCTCAGGGTCATGAGATCAAGCCCCACATTGGGCTCTACAGACGTTCAATGTGGAGTCTGCTTGTGATTCTCGTTCCCTCTGCCCCCCCACTCATGCTCACTCACTCACTCTCTCTCTCTCTGAAATAAATAAATCTTTACTTAGAAATTGAGATATATTGGAGCACGGGTGGCTCAGTAGCTTAAGCCTCTGTCTTCGGCTTGGGTCATGATCTCAGGGTCCTGGGATCGAGCCCTGTGTCGGGCTCTCTGCTCAGCGGGGAGCCTACTTCCCCCCTCTCTCTACCTGCCTCTCTGCCTACTTGTGATCTCTCTCTGTCAAATGAATAAATAAAATCTTAAAAAAATAAAAAAAATAAAAATTGAGATATAGTAATATGATGAAATATTTACTATAGAGCAGTTCAAAGGAAAGAACAAGATCTATACATATTAACATGGCTAGATGTTAAAAATATAATATTGAATGAAAAAGTAATGAGGAAGAAGGATAAATATGATGCCATGGATATAAATTTAACAGACACACAAACATATCATATTGGTTTTTTAAAAGATTTTATTTATTTAATTGTGAGAGAGAGAGAGAGAGAGAGAGAACGCAGGCGCACTGGCACACATGAGCAGGGGGAAGGGGCAGAGGGAGGAGCAGAATCCCCGCTGAGCAGGGATTTCCCATGCGGGGCTCGATCCCAGGACTCCAGGTTCATGACCTGAGCTGAAGGCAGACACTTTAACCGTCTAAGCCACCTGGGCGCCCCACCATATATTGTTTATGTTTACACGTATCCTAATTCATTCATCTAATAGAACTTTCATGAGTGCCTTAGTACGTGCCAAGTGCAATTTTCAGTTCTGAGCATACAGCAGTGAATAGTAATAGCTGACAATTATATAGGACTTGCTGTGAGCCAAGCACTCCGTAATAATAATAATTAGTAATAATAATAATAACAGCAAACACTTATGTAGCATTTACTACAGAGCAGGTATAATTCTAACAACTTCACATGCATTAGCTCATTGAATCCTCATAGTAACCTTATGACACAGGTGCTCCTATTACTCCCATCTCATAGTGCAACACCGTGAAGTGAACGTGCCTAGGGTCACATGTCTAGACCGCGATAGTGAGGGCATTCAGATCCAGCCAGCCTGGCTCCGAGGCTGTCCTACCAATCATTACGCTCTCTGCCTTGAATCTGTGATGGCGAGACAGGCCACACAAATGTGTAGGGTATGTAGTGTGTAGACAGTGGAAGAGCTGTGGAGAAAAATAATGAAGGGGAGGAAAGAGGGAGAAGGGAGTGGGGGTATTACATTTAAGGAGGGGATGTGGCATTTAGGAACAGCCTCACTGAG
This sequence comes from Enhydra lutris kenyoni, assembly GCF_002288905.1. NCBI lineage: Eukaryota > Metazoa > Chordata > Mammalia > Carnivora > Mustelidae > Enhydra > Enhydra lutris. The sequence goes on from NW_019154286.1 coordinate 77,630, forward strand.
AGACAACATCTGAGCAAAGATTCCCAAGGAAGGAGAGAACCGTGCAGCTCTCTGGGGGTGACTGCATTCCTGACAGAGGGAACAGCAAAGTCGAAGGCTCTGAGGAAGCTCTGAACCTGGAGTATTTGAAAAATAAGTGGCAAGGAAGCCTGGGTGGCTAAAGCAGAGAGAAGAAGGGGAAAAGGTCAGAGGTGAGGCTCAAGAGATGTGGAGGTTACAGTGGGGGGGGGGTGCTTAGAAGTCACAATGAAGACCTTGAAGGGGTCTGAACAGGGGTAGCAGCACCCGACTGAGGCTTTAGAGGGCTTCCTCTGGCTGCTTTGTTGAGATGAGACCGCTCAGAGGCTTTTGTAGTAACCTGGCAAGAAATGGCGGTGGCTTGGACCAGAATGGTTGCAGTGGGGGTGCGAAGAAGTGGTTGGGTCCTGGACATATTTTGCAGATCCAGTTGGTAGTATTTGCTGAGGATGGACATGAAAGAAAGGAAGGAGTCTAGGGTGACTCGGGTTTTTGGCCTGAGTAAGTGGGAAGATGGAAGGACTGTTTCCTGGATGGAGAAACAGTGTGGAAAGCGGTTATGGGGATGGCGAGGTGGGCTAAGGCCTAGAGCTCCCTTTTGGACGTCCTGAGTTTGAGGTTTCTGTTGGACAAGCAGGAAATCATGTATTCAGCTGGACACAGTAGTCTGGACTGTAAGCAGAAGGGATTAAAAAAAAAAATCTGTGTATGGTCTGCAGATAGATGTTATTTGAAACCACAAGAAAGGGTGAGATCACCAGAGACGTGAGTATAGATACAGAGCGGTGCAAAGATGAGAACCAAGCCTTGGGCCCTCAACATGTAGAGATCGTGCAGGAAGCTGAGGAGAAGGGAGCCAAGAAGGGGAGGGTTCAGCAACAGGAGACTGAGAAGGAATAGCCAGAAGAGCAGAGGAAGACTTGGGGGGGTGGGGAGAACTGGGAGGGAGCAGTTTCATCAGCTGATGGAAGAAAGGGGTTTGAGGAGCAAGTGATCAAATGTATGGAAGGCTCTGGTAGGTAAACAAAGACAAGGACTCAGGAATGGCTGATTGAGCAACATGGAAGTGTAGAGGGCAGAGTACAATACCCCAAAATATGTCGCTTTGGCGTAAGGACCGTTTTGAGCTGGAGGTGACTGATAGAAGGGAGGCTCTCTGTCCTCCCCCTCTTCAGATGAAAGGAGGACACAGATTTACAAAGGTGTCCCTGCTCCTTCTCCACCAGGAAGGACAAAAGTTAATCCCCGAGACAGCTTTAGACCCTTAGCTGGAACTAGTACCCCAAGAGTCTATACAACAAACTTCACTAATGAGCCATTCTCTGTCATTAGTTTCCTCTGTTTGCCTTCCCACAATTTGCTGTCCCTGGAGACAGGTTATTTTCCTTTGTCTTGTCGCTTCCCTAAAAATGTATTGTTCCTGTGCTAAGATGATATATAAGCCCAAGATCTAACTAGACCTTTGAGTCACTCATCTGTGGGTACATGATACACATGTCCACAAACTTCTCTTCTCTTTTCTTTTTTTTTTAAATACATTTTTAAGGATTTTATTTATTTATTTGACAGACAGAGATCACAAGTAGGCAGAGAGGCAGGCGGGGTGGGTGGCGCCGGGAAGCAGGCTCCCTGCTGAGCAGAGAGCCTGATGTGGGGCTCAATCCTAGGCCCCTAAGATCATGACCTGAGCCAAAGGCAGTGGCTTAACCCACTGAGCCACCCAGGTGCCCCTTCTCTTTGCTTTTTTCCTTGTTAATCGTCTTTGGCTCGTCTAACTGACAGGACCCCAGCAGGAGACCCTATGATGCGTAGAAGAAGAGACTTCTCCTCTCCAGTAGAGGCCATTAGTGACATTGACAAGAGGGTTTAGATACAGCATTTGGGGGTGAAAACCTAACTGGGCTGGATTTTGGAGAATGGGAGGAGAGATGATGTGGACAGTCCAGAAAGTTCTCCCAGGTTTTGGCCGTAGCTGGAGGCAGTGCAGAGTGAAGAGATGTGTATTGAAATGTCCAAATAATACTTTACACTCATGACAGAAGTTGCCTGTCATTGCTAGAAGTTGATGTACATTACATTCATATAGAGGTTGATGCCAAAACAGGTTCTAAGAGACTTTTTAAGATTTACAGTACATATATCTGTAAAAAAAAAAACAAAAACAAACCATCACAAATAATTGTATGTTGACAGCAAATACAAGAAACTGTAACAGCTGATAATTCAGAAGCGAAAATTTTGTTTGTTTGTTATGTTATCTTTGTACTTTCAAATTGTCTTATAAATAATTAGGGGGGAAAGTTGTGGGCCTGAATGTATGAAGTTGTGTGCTATGCTGAGAATGGGGATGGGGTATGCAGCTGTCTAAACAGAGGCTCAGAAAGTTCTCCCTGAAAGCTGTGTGTGTGTGTCCCACTTGCCTACAGCCAACTGGAGGTGGGAGTGATACAGTCTTTACATTTTGGGTGTGGGGGAAGGAGAGAAGGGGTGGGGGGAGGGACAGGGAGGGGGAGAGAGGCAGAGCCCAACTCAGGGCTTGATCTCACAACCCTGAGATCATGACCTGAACCAAAATCAAGAGCCAGACATCTAACCAACTGAGCCACCCAGTCACCTCCAAAGGTTAATAGATCAGGCCAGAGTTTTCCAAAATGAAGACAGGACCAACTGCTTCAAAACCTTCCAAAGCAGGGGCGCCTGGGTGGCTCAGTGGGTTAAGCCTCTGCTTTCAGCTCAGGTCATGATCCCAGGGTCCTGGGATCGAGTCCCGCGTCAGCCTCTCTGCTCACAGGGAGCCTGCTTTCCCCCTTCTCTCTCTGCCTGCCTCTCTGCCTACTTGTGATCTCTGTCTGTCAAATAAATAAATAAAATCTTTAAAAAAACAAACAAACAAACAAAAAAAACCTTCCAAAGGCACTTAATAAAAATTCCAACCCTGGGCCCTTCCCCACCAGCCTGCTAAATTTTAACCTCCCCAGCAGGCCCAAGAAATCTGGATCTGGAACATGGAGTGGCAGCGAGTTTGGTGGTGGGGGGGGAGGGAGCTCCGTTTTGTATCTGGAGATGGAAGTGCCCATGGGGTTTCCAGGCAGTGAGTGGATGTGAGTTCAAGTTCACTGGTGGGTGTTTATCAGATTCATCATCAAGCTCCCATCGCAGAAGCACAGCAACTTGCACACAGTAAGGACTAAATGTTTATTGAAGGAATTACAATTTCAGTTTAAAAGTCCCCTTGCCGAATCCCAAATTCTAACTCGTGACCATCTTCCTAACTCTCTTCTAGTTGCCCAGGGTGTGGACAACTTAAAAAAAAAAAAAAAAAAAGATTTAAATTCTGGCTATCAGCCTAGAAAAGTGAGAAAAGCTTAGGTTTCAGATTCAGACAGACTTGGATCCGGATCTAATCCTTCTTCTCCCCAGTTTGGTGGATGCTAGCAGCTCTCCTCTCAGAGCCCTGATTTTCTCACGCACAAATTATATATCCTCTCACGCATTCATTCATTCACTCACTCATAAGGGCTCTTCTGCCCTCCTGGAACTTACTTACATCCTACGTGCAAGTGGGTGTAAACAATTAGTATAGTAGATAGGTCAATTATACCATATGTGAGAAGGTAAGAAGTGCTATGGGGAAGAGAAGAGGAGCAGAGAAAGGGCTGGGACTGGCTTGTTGGGCAGGGGTTGGGCAGGGGAAACATCACTACTAACTAGGGTTATCAGGCAGTAGAGGAGGGAGAATTGTGGGAAGGCTCCATGGATGTGGGGCAGGGGGAGATGAGAGGATATCTGGGGAAGAGTGTTCCAGGAGGAAGGAAGAGAGAAATGCTTAAGGTAGAAGTGTCTGGGAAAGAGCACAGAGACCAAGTATGGTTGGAATTGACTAAGTATGGTCAAGTGAAGGGGAAATTGGAAAAAAGAGCCTTGCAGGGCAGTGATACTACAACAAAGGAGAGAAAGAAATGAACAGTTAATTGTGTGCTAACTATGTGCCAGGAATTGGGATTGACATACACCAGCCATTTGCTCCTTCAAATAACCTTACCAGGCAGGTGCAGGCTGACCTCATTTTGTGATGTTTTACAGATGTTGCATTTGTACAAATTGAAGGTTTGTGGCAGTCTGGCACTGAGCAAGTTTACTGGCGCCATTTTCCCAACAGCATTTGCTCGCTTCTTGTCTCTGTGCCATATTTTTTTAAGGATTTTATTTATTTATTTGAAAGAGAGAGCGAGCATAAGAGGGGGTGAGGATCAGGGGGAGAGGGAGAAGCAGACTCCCTGCTGAGTAGGGAGCCTGATGCGGGGCTCTATCATAAGACCCTGAGATCACGATCTGAGCTGAAGGCAGATGCTTAACCGACAGCCACCCAGACGCCCCTCTGTGCCACACTTTGGTAATTCTCACATTTCAAACTTTTCATTATTCTTGCATTTTTTTGTTTTTTATTTTATTTATTATCTTTTATTAATAACAATTATTTTATTGGTGATTATTGATAATTATTATTGTAATTATTTAACCATCACATGATATTTATAATATATTATATGATATTTAATAATTTATTGTTAAAATTATTAATAATTCATCAATTTATTGTATTTTATTATTTTATTTAACATTATTTTTTAAATTTTAAATTTTATTTATTTATTTGACAGAGAGAGACCCAGTGAGAGAAGAAACACAAGCAAGGGAGTGGGAGAAGGAGAAAAAGCAAGCTTCCCACTGAGCAGGGTGACCGATGTGGGGCTCGATTGCCCGACCTTTGGTTCATGACCTCAGCCGAAGGCAGACACCCAACAACTGAGCCACCCAGGTGCCCCATTCTTGTATTTGTTACAATGGTCTGTGATCAGTCATCTTTGATGTTACTATTGTAATTGTTTTGGGGGGACATGAACTGCACCCACATAAGACAACAAAGTTAATCAGTGTATGAGTGTTCCGACTGGTCCACCAACCAGTTGTTCTCCCATCTCTCTCCCTCTCCTCAGACACCCTAGTCCCTGAGATACAACAATATTGAAATCAGGCCAATTAATAACCCTACAATGTCCTCTAAGTGTTAAAATGAAAGGGAGTCGCACTTCTTTCACCTTAAATAAAAAGCTAGAAATTATTAAGCTTAATGAAGAAGTCACATCAAAAGCCAAGCTAGGCCTCTCGTGTCAGTTAGCCAGATTGTGAATGCAAAGGAAAAGTTCTAGAAGGAAATTAAAAGTGTATTCCAGTGGGGATACCTGGGTGGCTCAGCTGCCTTCAGCTCAGGTCATGATCCCAGGGTCCTGGGATTGAGTCCCGCATGGGGCTCCCTGCTCATCAAGGAGCCTGACTCTCCCTCTCCTTCTGCCTGCTGCTCCCCCTCCTCATGTTCTCTCTCTCTCTCTCTCTCTCTGGCAAATAAATAAATAAAACCTTTAAAAAAAAAGTGTATTCCCGTGAGCACACAAATGATAAGAAAGTGAAACAACCTTATTGCTGACGTAGAGAAAGTTTGAGTGATCTGGGTGAGCAATCAAACCAGCGGCAAATCTACTCCTGGTGAAGGCAAAACCTAATTCAGAGCAAGGCCCTCACTCTCTTCAATTCTGTGAAGGCTGAGAGAGGGGAGGAAGCTGCAGAAGGAAAGTCTGAAGCTAGCAGAGGCTGGTTCATGAGGTTTAAGGAAAGAAGCCATCTCCATAAAATAAAAGTGTGAGGGGAAGCTGAAGCAGCAGGTGCTGATGTAGAAACTGCAGAAATTTCTCCAGAAGATCTGGCTCAGATCAGTGATCAGTGATCAGGTGACTACACTAAACAACAGATTTTCAACATAGATGAAACAGCTTTCTACTGGAAGAAGATGCCATCCAGGACTTCCATAGCTGGAGAGGAGAAGTCAATGCCTGGCTTCAAAACTTCAAAGGACAGACTGACTCTCTCATTAGGGGCTAGAGCAGCTGGTGATTTTAGGTTAAAACCAATGCTCATTTCCATTCCCAAACTCCTTAAAAACAATGCCAAATCTATTCTGCCTGTGCCCTATCAATGGAACCACAAAGCCTGGATGTCGGCACATCTCTTTACAACCTGGTTTACTGAATATTTTAAGTCCACTGTTGAGATCTACCGCTCAGAAAAAACATTCATTTCAAAAACATTACCACTCACTGACAATGCACTGGTCACCCGTAAGCCCTGATGGAGATGTATATCAGGATTAATGTTGTTCTCATGCCTGCTAATACAACATCCATTCTACAGCCCATGAATCTGGGAACGATTTGACTTTCAAGCCTTATTATTTAAGAAATACATTTAAAAATTAGATTTCATATGGCTATAGTTGCTTTAGATAGTAATTCCTCTGATGGACCAGGCAAAGTAAATTGAAAACCCTCTAGAAAGTATTCATCATTCTAAATGTCATTAAGAACATTCACAATCCATGGGAGGGGGTCCAAATATCAACATTAATGGGAATTTGGAAGAAGTTGATTCACACCCTCATGTATGACTGTGAGGCTTCAAGACTTTAGTGGGGGAAAGAGCTGCAGATGTGGTGTTAACAGCAAGAGAACTAGAATGAGAAGTGGAGCCTGAAGACAGGACAGAATGCTGTGAGCTCATGAGAAAACTTTAATGGATGAGGAGCTGCTTCTTATGGATGAGTAAAAAAAGTGGTTTCTTGGGATGGAATCTACTGGTGAAGATGCTGTGAAGACTGTCAAAATGACAACAAAAGATGTAGAATACTACTTAAACTGAGTTGATGAAGCAGTGGCAGAGTTTGAAAAGATTGACTCCAAATTTAGAAGAAGTTCTACTGTGGGTAACATGCTATCAAACAGCCTTGTATGTTCCAGAGAAGTCATCATGAAAGGAAGAGTCAATCAATGCAGCAAACTTCATGGTTGTCTTATTTTAAGAAATTGCCCCAGCCACCGCAGCCTTCAGCACCCACCACTTGGATCAGTCAATAGCTATTAACATGGAAGCAAGACCCTCTACCAACAAAAAGAGTATAACTTGCTGAAAACTCAGATCATGGTTAGCATTTTTAGCCATAAAAGTTTTTTCCTGCGGGGGAGGGTGGAGTTGTCAAGTGATCCTCTTTAAAAAAATATGTTATTAAACTTACTTAAAAAAAAAAAACACAACAGGGGCGCCTGGGTGGCTCAGTGGGTTAAAGCCTCTGCCTTCGGCTCAGGTCATGATCTCAGGGTCCTGGGATCGAGCCCCACATCGGGTTCTCTGCTCTGCGGGGAGCCTGCTTCCCTCTCTCTCTGCCTGCCTCTCTGCCTACTTGTGATCTCTCTCTGTCAAATAAATAAATAAAATCTTAAAAAAAAAAAAAAAACCATGAAGTTTGCTGCATTGATTGACTCTTCCTTTCGTGATGATTTCTCTGGAACCAACCTGGGGCTCAAACTCACAACCCTGAGATCAAGGGTCATATGTTCTACTGATTGAGCCAGCCAGGTGCCCCAAATGATCCTTTATTAAAATATTTTCCTCTGTAGTTCTTAACTAGCTGGGCATTCCACTGTACCTCTATTGATGTCATCTATGATGTCATGAGGGTGGTGGCCATGAACATTGCAACCCACAGACTGGGCTGTCCCAGGATCTCTTTAATGGTTCTGGAGAGCTCTGTGGCTAAAGATCTATGCAGCATCTGTTGAGCAATTTTGACAATCTCATCAAAAGTGATATCTCCAGGGGCACCTGAGTGGCTCAGTGGGTTGAGTCTCTGCCTTCGGCTCGGGTCATGATCTCAGGGTCCTGGGTTCGAGCCCCACATTGGGCTCTCTGCTCAGTGGGGAGCCTGCTTCCCTCTCTCTTTCTGCCTGCCTCTCTGCCTACTTGTGATCTCTCTCTGTCAAATAAATAAATAAAATCTTAAAAAAAAAGTGATATTTCCATTGTGCTTAATGTTTTTCTTCTTTCTGTCTCTTCACAGTTCCTTGAGGGCTTTGATAATTAGGGCCAAGGCTGAAGGTATCTTTTCAGTCTGGGTCTGTCTGTTTTGAGTGGTCAGTATCCCTGTAATTCTCAGACCTTTCCAGTCACAGGTTGCCTTGGTGATGTCATCAGCAACATTTTCTGGATATAGACCCGGGGAAGATGGATCAGGGCCAGGACAGATGTGGCATTGATTTCCCCAGCGGTGGACCTCAGGTATACAACTTTGATCTCGTTGGGGTCAAACTGACATGGCATTGGCAGGGGGTGGGTGGTTGGCGTCAGGTTTGGGACCATGGAAGACAACTGCACCTTCACCTCCTCTAAGCTGAAAGCCAAAAAAGCCATAAAGTATTTTTTTTAATTAAGACTTATTTATTTATTTGAGAGAGAGCATATGCATGAGCAGAGGGAAGGGAAGAGGGAGGGGGAGAGGGACAGAAGCAGACTCCCTGTTCTGGGACCATGGAGCCCAACACGGGGCTCAATCTCAGAACCCTGAGATCATGACCTAAGTGAAATCAATCAGATGCTTAACTGACTGAGCCAACCAGGCATCCCCACAAAGTGTTTTTTAATAGAGGTATGCACAGGGGGGCCTGGCTGGTTCAGTTGGTAGAGCATGTGACTCTTGATCTCAGGGTTGTGAGTTCAAGCCCTACATTGGGCATAGAGCTTACTTAAAAAAAAAAAAAAAAGGTATGGACAGTGTTTTGTTTTTATTGAACAATGTTTTTTTAGACATCATGCTATTGCACACTTAACAGACTACACTCTAGTATAAACATAAATTTTACATGCACTGGGAAATAAAAAAATTGATCTGATTTGGTTTATTGTGATATTCACTTCATTGCAGTGGTCTAGAACTGAATCCGCAATATTTCTCAGGCATGTCTATATTATGACCCTACTCACTTTCTCTTTTTTTTTTTAATAAAAATTTTTGTTTATTTGACAGAACACAGCAAGAGAGGGAACACAAGCAGGGGGAGTGGGAAAGGGAGAAGCAGGCTCCCCACCGCTGAACGGGGGGCCTGACGTGGGGCTCAATCCCAGGACCCTGGGATCATGACCTGAGCCGAAGGCAGAAGCTTAATGACTGAGCCACCCAGACACCCCTCTTTTTTTTTTTTTTTAATGTAAGCTCTATACCCAGTGTGGGGCTTGAACTCACAAACAGAGTGACAAAAACAAAATGTGACTTGGTTATGACATACAACTAGTAAGTGGCCCAGCATATTCTTTCCTAGTACCATACATTATTTGCCACAGATATCTATTGATATCATAACTACAGCAATTTCATAAAATTCCCATTACTTTTAGTGAAAGGATTCAATGAGGGGACAGGGGAGCAGACATGGCCTACGCAGGGGGAGATGCCACCCAGGATCCAAGCATCCCGAGACGGCCCTAGATCTGAGGGGGAAGGGTCTGCCTAAACATGGCTTCTCTGAGTCAAGAAATAAAGGCCTGGAATGGTTAAAAAATGAGGACTTGCTAAAATAGGCTGACGAATATTGCAGTATGTTTTTACTGATTCCTTTTCATAAGATCATACTTTTAACATGAACAATACACAGTGATAGAGTTTACCTGAAATTATTAAATTCATAGCATACTCTAGGTGGTGTGGTCTCACGATGGAACCAATTTCACAGATGTGAGGGCCTTCCTTCTAGTCTGTCAGTGGGCCCCTGTGACTGAATGTGTAACTTCATGTAGTTCTAACACTAAAAGTCTACATTTGAGGCCCTCAGGACATATAAATGATGATAATAATATATATCATGGTGTTTGCTGAGTGCTGCTCCAAGCTTCCCAATGATTCCTGTTTGAATCTTCCCATTCCGACAAGCATGATACATTCAAATCTCAGTTCCACCTCTGCTGTGGGTTAAATTGTACCTTCCCAAAAGATGTTGCAGTTCTAACTCCCAGGACTGTGAATGCAGCCTTATTTGGAAATTGGGTTATTGAAGATAATCAAGTTAAGATAAGGTCATGAAGGTAGGCCCCCATCCATCTGACTGGTGATCTTGTAAAAAGGGGAAATTTGGACCCAGAGACAGAGACCCAGGGAGATCACCACATGAAGACTCGTTATATTGCCATGATCAAGCAACACCAAACATTGTAGGCAAACCACCAGAAGCTAGGAGAGAAGCAAGGAAGGGAATCTCTCTCACAGCCCTCGGAAGGACCCAATTCTGCTCACACCTTGATTTTGGACCTCTAACCTCGAGTGTGAGACAAAAACGGCTTGTTCTTTTTTTTTTTTTTTTTTTTTTTTTGAAGATTTTATTTATTTATTTGACAGACAGAGATCACAAGTTAGGCAGAGAGGCAGTGGGGGGTGGGTGGGTGGGAAGCAGGCTCCCTGCTGAGCAGAGAACCCGATGCGGGGCTCGATTCCAGGACCCTGGGATCATGACCTGAGCCGAAGGCAGAGGCTTTAACTCACTGAGCCACCCAGGCGCCCCTGTCTTGTTCTTTAAACCACCCAGTTCGTGGTATTTTGTTACGGCAGCTCTAGCAAACTAATATAACTATACACTAGTTAAGAAATTCTCCTATTTTCTTATCTGCAAAACTGGAACCATAATAATGGTTTTATTGGCCAGGCTCTATTCTAAACCCTTTAGGTAGATTATCTCATTTGGTCATCATAGCATCGCTCCGAAATAGGTACAGCTACTATGTCCCCTGTTCAGATAAGAAAACTAGGGAACAGAGAAGTTAAGTAACTCGCTCAAGGTCATATAGTAACTAAATACATAAGATAAAATACATCCTTCACAAGACAGTTGAGAGCTCTTCTTGAGACTGCTGGTGTCTAGTGACAGCGCTTTGTAAATAGTAAAGCATTCCACCCGTGTTAGTTCGAATCTCTGGGGATTCAATACTCCTCCCCGCCCCCCCCCCCCCCCTTTTTTTTTTTTGTCAACTTCTGACTCGTCCTCTTCCTACCCGTAGTTCCTTCCCTTGGCGACAGTGGTCGCTGCGGTGCGCGGGCGCTGAGAGGTCCCTCTAGCCTGCTGCGCTGGCTGCTCGCTGGTGTCTATAAATAGCAGTGCCGGGCTCAGCCAGGCTTCAGTCCGCCGCCGGTTTAGGGGTTAGGTTTGAGGCTGCAGTTGTCGCTGGAGCTGGACGCGGCGGAGCTGAAGCTGGGCCGGGGCGGAGCGCAGCGCCGCGCCGGGGCCGCAAGGAGGGGTGTGTTGCTGCCGGCCCACCGCGAGCCGCCCCTAGCCCGCTCCGAGGCACCCTCCCGCCAGGCCGCTTACCTCCGCCTTCCGCCTCCCTCCATTTCCCCGGAATTTAAGCCCGGCGCGCCTGCACCCGGGCCCTTCTCTGGGTGGGGAAACTCCCGGCTCCTTTCCGGCTTCACTCCTTCCTCGCAAGCTGGGCTCCCAGCCCCCTCTCTTCTTTTCCTGGACTGGCTCCCACCCCCCACCCCTCCTTTGGTCCCCTTCCTTTAGGTCAGGCTCCCTGCCGCTTCCCTTAGCTGAGTCCTGGCTCGTCAGTTACTTTCCTCAGCCAAGGGTCCCCCCCTTCCCCTTCCCTTTTCTTTGCCTGGGGTCCAACCTCTTCTGTCCCTTCCTCTGTCCCTAGGGTGCAGTCCCTCTCTTCCCCCCTCACCCTCCACGCATACCCCCAGGCCTGGAGTTCCAGACCTATTGGACTCCTGTGGTCCTTTCTGGGTCCTTGGCCCCTTTCCCCAGTTTGGAGTTCTCCATTGCAAACCCAGCCTCCTTCTACCCCCCGGAGATCTGCTTCTACACAAATACCTCTCTAAAACATGAACTTTTTCTAGGGACGGCCCTAGTCTGTCTTCCACCTGCTGACCCCTTGCTACCTATGTCTCAGGTCTTACTCTCACTTTGCTAAGGGTCAAGGCCTGCTGAACCAAGGGATCAGCATGATGCTTCTGTGGTCTGGCATCTGCGGCCGCGCTCCCCCGCGAATCTTCCCTTCGTTGCTGGTTGTGGTAGCCTTGGTGGGGCTGCTGCCTGTTCTCAGGAGCCATGGCCTCCAGCCCAGCCCTACGGCCAGCACCATCCGAGGCTCAGAGCCCCCACGGGAACGCTCTATTGGGGATGTCACCACCGCCCCACCGGAGATCGCCCCCGAGAGCCGCCCTGTTAACCATTCCGTCACTGAACACGGCATGAAGACTCGAAAGGCCTTTCCGGTCCTGGGCATCGACTACACACATGTGCGCACACCCTTTGAGATCTCCCTCTGGATCCTGCTGGCCTGCCTCATGAAGATAGGTAAGGCCAGTTACCTGGACACTTCTGCGGCCCAAACTGGTGAGCTTCTTGCCCCATCCTTACCACTTGAGACTACCCAGGAATAAAGGGCTGGACCACTCCAGTAAAGTAGGCAGCCTCTGTCCTGCCATCTTGGTCTTTCTCAAACTTGGGCTCTGTGGTCTGAGGGCTCCCAAGATTGGAGCCAGCTTATGTGCAAGGGGGAAAGCAGGATTAGAGCATGGGATGCTTCTTATACTAGGTACGTCCGGCAAGGGTTCCAGGCCTGCAGGTCTCCTCTGGCTGAGCCAGACCCCAAGGGGAGCCAGGCACCCAGCTGTGTACAAGACAGACAAGTGTCTTCCAGCAAGTGGCACGGTCGACTCTGTGAGCAGCAGCCGGGGCAATTAAATGCTTCATGGGAGGGCATTCCAGAATGGAGTGTTTATCTACTTGGCCTATATGAGGAGTTTAAGTATAGCAGGGGACCTGTGTGCTGGAACCTGCGGGATCCCCACAGTATCACCTTCCTTTATTCCCAGAATGTTATCTGTCAGCTTTGCCTGCCCAGGCTGGCCGGGAGCCCCTGAGTCAGTTTCCGGCCCGGGAATGCCGTTCTTTACACAGTGTATGGGACTGGGGCCCTGGAAGTTTCTGAAGTCTGTTTTGGAGGTGGGGGTGGGGAGTGGAGGAGGTTGAAGCTTGGTTTGGCCCCCCCAACCACCTGCACATTGGCACCTTGCTGTGTCTCAAGGTGCTGCATGGGCTGTCCAGTCACGTTGGCTGGCCACTCAACCAAGTGGGAGAGGGACAGGTGGATGGGTTCAGGATATTCTGGTCCAAAGAGACTTTGAAATGTTTTTGGGGAGAAGGAACCAGAAAAGTTGTTCCCTCCCCTCCCTGGTCTTCCTCCCTGCTAGGCATGGACACTGTTCTGCTGGGTGATTGATGGAGTTCCCCGGAGCCTGCATAGCCCAGAAGTCCCTGGAAGTGTGTCCGGGGGGAGCTTTGAAAGCTGCCTTTGCTTTGTTAGCCTCACCTATCTGTGGAAGACATGAGGATCTGGGATTCTTCTGGTTTGGGTTTGGGGAGTTTGTGACTCTTGGTAGGAAGCCTTGCAGCTTTCCCAAGGACATGCAGGAGCTGAGTGGTGATGCTGGGCTGGTGTGAGGCAGGCTCTGGGACATGCCGCAGCAGGACACTCTGTTTTGACAGATCCAGTTGCTGGCATGGAGCTTTGGTGCTGTGACAGTAGGAGGGCCTGTGCATGGAGCTGGACCACCAGCTCCACGTACCTGTACCCTGATGGCAGCCAGCTTCCTGGTAAAAATCAACGACTGGGCAAGGGGAGCTATGTGTACTGATTCGGACAGCAACATGACCTTGAACCAGCTGGGGCCTTTTTCTGCAGGTCTTGCCCAGCTGTGAGACTGGCAAGAATCTCTAAATTGACCATTATCAATTGAATCATGAAAACTGTGTCTTGTTTTTTTTTTGTTGTTTTTTTTTTGGTAAGAAACTAGTGACCGTGATGTGTCATTTGCCTGTATGAGACCTGGAAGAGACCTCACAATCACTGTCTAGAAATTGCCCTTCTCTCTGCAACTCCCTCACCTTCCAGTGACACCCGGCATTGTGTTAGGGCACTGGGGGCTGGTACACACACAACAAGTCTCAGTGTCTTCTCTTGGTGTGACCACAGAGATCCTACTCCAGGGAGGAAAGAGTTTGTCCCTGAAGGCCTGATATCTGTGTCTAATGGGGTCAGGCTTGGCCTGCTTTGTCCCCATCAGAACCCGTATCAGGGACCCTGAGCAGCTGGAGAACAGAGAGGGTGGCATGTCCAGGCCATCAGTCTAGAAGTTAGGAAACTTGGCTTCTCATCCCACCTCCCTCTGTGACCTTGGCCCAGTCACGCCTCCGCACCTGTCAGCTGATCTTCGGCCCCTTCCAGGTCTGACATTTCTGCCATTCATTCCACTGACTCGGGTAACCCTGGCAAGTCACTCAGTCTTGGGCCTCAGTTTTCCCATTGTAAAATAAGGAAACTGGATATGATGTCTGAGAACGTTTGCAGTTCCAAAAGCTGGTGTTTCTGGCTTGGAAGGGCATTCGGAAAACAGAGGAGCCCTAGCGTCTGGCTCTTCTGGGGAAGAGAATTATGACCAAAAGATCCCAAGGTCCCTGTTCAGGTGGCAAAAGTGAATGACCATTTCTTCCTTTCCCTTTGCAGTGGAGAACTGAGGTTAGATGCAGGCACCTCTGCTCTGCCACTGAGCCTTTCTGAGCCTCTGCTTCCTCAGGTATAAAATGGGGGGAATAATAGTACTTAGAGAGTGGTGACCCCAGTTAACACATATGAAGCTGCTTTTATACCTACAGGAAGTACTCAGTGAGTGACAGCTGCCCCTGTTGGGATTTATTTCATTTAATAGAGAGCGCCTGCACGCATGTAGGCTCCCCACTGAGCAGGGAGCCTGATGCGGGGCTCATCCCAGCACCCTGCGATAATGACCTTAGCCGAAGGCCGAAGCTTAACCGACTCAGCCTCCCCGGCATCCGCACCTGTTGGGAGTTGAAACACCAAAGGCAAATGCATCTCCCGTCTTAGCCTCCCACAGACAGTCTTCCTCTGAAGCTGGAAGATTACGAATCTCTCAACCCTAGGCTGCCACAGGGCGTCCTTCCTTAAGGTTTCGGTGTGTTGGGTGTGTCCTACCAATTTTGTTCTTTCACTTTAGCTGCCTCCAGGGCAGGTTCTCAAGGGGGGTGGGGAGAGAGCACCAACTGACTTTGGGGACAGGTCTTGGGGCTGAGGCCATGCTCCCTGTGCACGCTCAGATATCCAGGAATCTAGGAGTTCATTCTGGGGTCTTGCCTACTCCCTCAGCGCCTCAGTGTGGGTAGGAACCGAGTCGGAGCCCTCATTCTGTCATGTCTGGCAGCTGCTTCCCTTGCAAGGTGCCCCTCTGGTAAGAATAGAAAGTGCTGTGTGCAGTTTGCCTTCCTGTCCTGTCAGTGAGCGGAGCCTTAGGTTGGCCCCGTCAGAGATGGCTGTGGGAGGGTGGGGTTGGTTAGAGCTGAAGTTCTAGAGGAATGCTTCTGGGTTCTCTCCTGACTGGCTCCATGGGTGACATGAGGCCCTGCTGTGGGCCTTTTTGCTTGCTCTGATGGTCAGGGGTTCTTGCCTTGTCTTTGACGGGGAGGGGCTGGTGGGAGGAGGGGGGTTTAGACTGTTGGGAAACCTGTGAGCGTGACCCCAAGCCTTAGGTTAGGTTCGCTTCCCCGCCCCCCTGCCTTGTGATTTGGGCCCTGTATGAATTCCGCTTTGTCCCCAGTTCACCCGACTGCCAGTCTAGTGCTTGTTCCAAGGGAGAGCCCAGCTGTAACCTGGCTTGCCACTGGCACCCCCTGTGTTTGTTTGCCCATATCCCTGATCTGGAACTCCTGGCAGAGGCTCTAGAGCCCATAAAGCAGGTATTCTTCTTGTCTCCCGACCAGAGACAAAAAAGCCTTCCTTTGTCTCTTCACGTCTTATAGCTTTTGTTTTGTTTTGGTCTTTGCAAAGGCATATCCTGTCATTTCCTCCTTAAACAGGTCTGTGAGTAGGGGAGGTGGGGGTGGGGGTCACTGCTGCCCACTTCACATGCACGGCTATCAGCCCCAGCAACTGGCTTCCTGTAAAATAAGACAAGAACTCACCATTTCCACTTCTGAGAAGGAGAGAGGAACAACTTCAAAGGTCATGTTGAAATTGTCTCAAGAAGCCCAGATGGCCTTCTCTAAAAAGAAAGGGGTGACTTTTTCCTCTTTGGGCAGATAGCTGACTGACTGCGGGACGGTGGGAGGAGAGGGTCAGCCAGGGGCTGGGAGGAGCCCTTTAGGTAGGACATGTGTCTCCAGAAGCATCCGGGCACTTGGAGGGCTCCTGACTGGTCACGTTGCTGGACTTCATTCCACGGAGCTCCCACGAGGCATGCCTCTCTTCTCATTCCTACCCTGCTCCTCCAGCTCTGGGAAAGCAAAGACATGGTCAGAACTCCTGGGCTTCTG
Organism: Enhydra lutris kenyoni; assembly: GCF_002288905.1. NCBI lineage: Eukaryota > Metazoa > Chordata > Mammalia > Carnivora > Mustelidae > Enhydra > Enhydra lutris. Next base: position 93,904 of record NW_019154286.1, read on the forward strand.
CCCCTGCCCTGCAGTACCAGTGTCCGTGCCAGGTGCCTTGTTTCTCTGGACCCGATTTGCCTCATTGGTAGTGATGATGCCATCTCTACCTTCCTTCTAAGACGGGTGTAGAGGACACACTTGGGAGTGCCCAGCACTGTGCCCCACTGTTCAGGCTGCTTCTAGGGCCTGTTCAGACTCCACCCCTCTGGGCGGTCTTCCCAGCCCACTCCAGCCCACAGCAGTTGCTCTGGCTTCTCCCCCTGAACCCGTTTCCCTTATTGTTTATCCACAACTTTGGCACGAGGCCTAGCCTGCCCTGTGACATCTCTTCTGTTGGGTGTGTTTGTGTTTTAATCAGAATTACCATTTATTGAGTATCTACAGAGTAGCGTCAGGCACTTTATAAAAGTGATCTCATTTAATTCCTACTAAAATCATATGAAATAAAGGCTATCTCTGTTTTTCAGATGAGGAAACAGCTCATAGAAGTTATCCTCCATGATGCTGAATTGCTGTTTCTTTTCTGTTTGAGTCTTGGCATAACCTCCTAGAGGAGTGCGCCTGTCTCTCCTGCCCCTCACAGACCCAGGGGCAGAGGCGCACATGGCCTTCCGCGGAGTTCGAGCCCAGCCTCCTGCACCTGGATTCCCTCTTGGGATGTGGCGGATGTCAATGGTGGGAGCCCTCTCTTTGTCCTGAGAAAGGGGTTCAGTGCCTAGCTTTGGGTCTATCCCCTGTCTCCATGAGTTGCATAGATACAAGGCTGGGCCTGTGCCTGGTCCTCTGGTAGTGACCTCCCTGTCCTCTCTTTGGAGGTGCCCTCTCTGTGGTCTGACTAGAGCTCCTTGGGCAGGGGAGTGCCAGTGAAAGGGGGGTTAGTCAGGAGGGGCTCTTCTGCCTCTTGGCAGAGAGGGTGCTCAGGGCTCAGCAGGATCCCCTGAGAGGCATCCTCTGTGTTGGGAGCAGATGGCACAAATTTCTTCAGCCCTCGAAGGCAGGCAGAATCCAGTAGTAACTATCATTACTACTGTAACTTGTTTCCAAAGCACTTACGTATGTAGTAGTTAATTCTGATCGTCTCAGTGGGTTAGCAGGTGGTTGGTGTGCCCATTGTACATCTAAGGAACCCAAGGTCACGTAGCAAGTAAGTGCCAAAGGACGCATCTCTGGACTTCTAACCCAGGACCCCATCTTCTTTCCTTCCTGGCTGACATGCTATGTCCTTATAAAGATCAAGGGAGACCAGAGATCCAAAGGGGTTTTGATGAGAATAAGTGACTAGGCACATCCACTTTGGTAACTCTACTGGTTGTCAGAAGGGACACCAGCTCCCCCAGTAGGAAGGGAGAGCTGAAGGAGCAGGGCAGTCTGGGGTGGTCTGGAGCCCAGGCCAGATCAGCTCCCAGAGCTAACGAAGAGTGTGAGGGCTGAATTCAGCTGTGGGGCCTGTCATTCTCAGGGCCTGTCATTCGCTCAATGGAACAGCAAACCTTTGCAATAGAGGGCTTTTTCTTTTCCTTAAAGTGTTGTAGGCCCTCCCGGAGGAGAAAAGAGAGGCAGAGAAGTGAACTACAACCAAAAACATGCTGAATGGGCAGGAACGAGGAAGTCAAGCAACTTGAGATCTGGTCTTAGTTCTTTGCTGAGCTGTGTGCCCTTAGGAAAGGCACAACCTCTCTGAGCTCCTGTTAGGAATTATCTGTAGTAGTTTTGTCCAATTTTGTGAATTACCTTAGCTGCTACTTATTGAGCTCCTATTTCAGAAGCTTTGTCGGGTACTTGCACAGCTAGATTGGGATTTAAGCCCAGATCTTTCTGACTCCAGAGCCTCTGTTCCTCATTATGCCCCAGCTCCCTTTCAATTCAGAAGTTTTATTTTTCCCATAATCATTTTGAACAAGAAAGTTTTACGGTTTTAGTATTTCAAGTCTTAATGGCTCTGTGTGGATCATTTCTTGGGTTTAGGAAAAAACTGTGACCTCCCCCCCCCCCCGCCAAGTCCCACTGTGAATTAAATCGTCCTTCTCTGAGGTGTTGGCATTGAGAAACACAGGAGAGGCCGGGAACTGGAGTGGAGGGGCCCCGGACTCCCTTTGGGAATGCCAGCCTGGACGGAGCTGGCTGGCCTGCCTCCTTCCGTCCTCTCCTCCCCTGCCCCCTTTCTTTCTTTCAGTGGTGGGGAGAGAAGGCTCACTCAGCAAACCCAGGACCTGGATTATTCCTGAGTCATTCATCGCCTGTGTGGGCCTCATTTTGCAGCATTCACACCCCCTGCAAACATCTGAATCAGACATGTCTCCCCAAGGTTGTCTGCACACACCGCCCTGGGCCAGACCATGTCTTTAGATGTCGATAAACATCAACTCATACTTTTAGGCAGCCCATGATTATGTGTGGTTGTTTTTAATCTTATAGGCTAATCTAATTTTAACTGAACTAAGTTTTGAGTCGGGCCCGGAGCAGTGGGCTCTCTCCCTTCTTTGGGATCCTGCTGACTTCATTTTCTTCCCCCAAAGCTCGTCTTACTTATGGGGCCAGTTTGGGGCTCTGTTAGGGCCGACCTGACCCCTGACTTCTAATACTGATTTGCTGAGAATTTGGAGTTCCCCACATCACCCCCAGCAAGTTCTTTTCTGAAAAGATATGTCCTTAAGCAGCTTGGAGCGAGGTTCAGGATGAGAAATCCTGTTCCTCCCCAGGCCCCCTTTCCAGTCCCTTGGGGGGACACTTAACTCAGTCTGGCCCTTCCTCAGTACTCAGACTGTTGGTGACCAGGCCACTGCAGGCAGAGAGGTGACATCACAGCTGTGTGTCCACAATCTCACCAAAATAAATAGCTAACAACACTTAACCCACTCGCCGTGTGGCAGGCAAAGCTTACAAGCGCTGTCTTTGTATTGGTCAGCCAGGACTGAGAGCAGCTAATTAATTTGTCTCATCAAGCTGGGATCCAAGAGGCAAGTCAGTCGAAATCAGCCACCAGGCATTTAGCTTGTGGCCCATCAGGGAACCAAGAAGAGTGAAACCCCCAGCCCTGCTGGTTAGGAGCTTCGAGTGTGCTTTGGAGAAAATGGTGTGTTCGCACCGAAGGGATGGGCAGACTCCCGGCAGGCAGAGTTCAGGGAACGGCAGTCCCTGAGGGCAGGGGTGAGTAGGGGAGGCTTCTCAGGGGAAGTGGAACTTGAGCCAGTCTTGAAGGATGGAGAGGAATGAGATAAGCATGCAAGACCGGGAGAGTTATTCTTAGCACACAATTCCCACAAGCATGTCAGCCCTTGAGGACAGGGCCTTTGTTTGCTTCCTTCTGTGTGCCTGGCGCAGAGTAAGGTCTCCTGAGTATCCAGGGACTGAAGGAGTGCGGGACTGCCTTCCATGTGGAGATGGGGTCCATGTGAAGGTCCTGGGGGCAGATAGGAAATGAGTTTGACGGCTCCGAGAGGAAGGAGAGCAAGCGTTGGAGAGGCTAGTCACCAGACCGAAGGCCCGGCCAGGAGTTTAGCTGAGCTCCAAAAGTCAACACTCAGAGCGCTGGGATCAGCCTGTGTATGAGCCGTGCTCCCAAGGCCATCTCCCTCTCTGGCCACCTCCCTGGGCGTGGCTCTAATGGAGGGTCTCTAAGGGCATCCTCTCTGGGCTGGGTGGGGTCTCCCTGGGAAAGTCTGGGTCTGTTTGGTCTGCCCTCAATTTGTGTAAGTAAAAGCAAGATACCAGCGCTTCCTCTGGGAGCTGCCAAGAGCCCTAATTGAATTAAACTTTCCCCGGGAAGATTGTTCAAGCCATCACTGCGCCGTGACTGTGAATGAATGAGACCAGTGGCCATAAACCACACCGAGAAGGCAGCCTCACTAATTTATGGTTGTGCTCGGACAGGTTGACGTGTGGCTTCTCTTTGTTTTTATGTGTGTTGGGAGTGGGCCGGGGCCAGAATCTCCTTTCTGTGGCAGATTTATTTGAAAATATGGATAAATAAAATGTGTTTCTGGTCCAAACAAAACAAAAAGAAATAAAACAGTACGGAAGGGTATTAAGGTAAACAGTAAAAGTTCCCCTCCTCACTTCTCTGATAACCCAGCTGGTCATACTCCCCAGAGTTAACGCTCTCAGTGCTGCTTTTCATAAATTCTCTCTGTGTATATGAGCGTGGGGGTAGGAGGAAAGATTTGGTTTTCATAAAACCATTTGTGTAAAGGAAAAGAGATCTAGGCTGGGACCTGGGTTCTAGTCCAAGCTCTGCCTCTTTCTTGCATACCGACCTAGAGTAAGTCATTTTGCCTCTCTGGGCCTTAATTTTCCTATCGGTCGATTTCAGTTGGTGAAGGGCCTCTCTGGGACTTTCCAGCAGGAAAGGCAGTCATCCCAGAGGAGCCCCTACTCTGCTGAGGCCCAGGGCCGACTGAGGCCCTTTGGTAGATGGGCCACTCCTGTCGTTAGCCCTGGCTTCAGAGCACAGAATTTTCAAACACAGGATCATGGTCCGCTCCAGCTCCAGCTCAGGGTTATGGGATTAAAAGAACAGGTTCGCAGAGGGCCAGCTCTGTCGAAGGGGAAGTAAGACAACGGACAGAAAGGAGGAAGCACAGGTGGGAAAGTGTGTGGCTTGGGCTGGGATGTTGGGTGTTGGATTGGAGCAGGAGAGATGAGGGAAGGTTTCCTAAAGGAGTAGTCCTGAGGAGTGGGCCAGGTGGAGAAGAGGAAGATTGTCTGATAAGACTTTTTTTTTTTTTTAAGAGTTTATTTATTTATTTGTCAGCGAGAGAAA
>NW_019154287.1:0-25553 GCF_002288905.1 Enhydra lutris kenyoni
AAGGACTGAGGATGGAAAAATCATTGGAAGTGGTCATTCAGGGTTCCCAACACTTCAAAAGCTCTGGATTTCCAGGTTTCCCATGAGGGCTTCGTTTTCCAGGAAGGTCCAAGGCATGGTGGGCAGTGAGCCTGGAAGGATGAACATCCAAAGGCATCTGACCCTCTCTGAACTGCCCCAACTTCCTGAAATGGGCTCTCAGGTCCTTCTCTAGGCGCTTCTCATCTGCACCGCTTGTGGAGGGCTTCAAGTCTGTGTCTGACTCCTCACGAATTCCTCCTGGAGCCTTCCCTGGAGAGCTCACTGTGCCCCTGTGTAGATTTTTCCAGATCCTCCCTGCACTGGACCTTGAATCCTTGTCCAGTTTTTTTCCTGGCACGGTCCTTCTTGGGTACCTGAACCCAGTCTTCTGTGTGGCCTGCCAGTTTCCATTCATAGACTCAGACTCCAACATGGGACTGTGCCAGCTGTGTGCCTGGGGCACCTTCTGGAACTCTTGGTGAGGCTGTATCTTTAGGGATAGATGGATCCTGCAGAGTGGGCCCCTTCCTTGCTTCATGAACCTCTTCTAAAGGTGCCAATCCGGTTGCTCCCAGAGCTCAGAGATGATCAATTCTCCAGGAAGGACAGAGACTGACCCATGTCCCACGGGGGCCTGGCCACCCTGCAGAAGGTTGGGAGGACCTTGGCTAAAGAATTCCAGAGATCTTTTCACCAAAGCAGGTAACTTTCTGCTTTCTAGTTGCTTCTCCAGAAAGTGACATTCCAGGTTTTGAACAGCAGTTGACATGTAAGAAGGTGTTTTCTGGGCTACAGGGCAAGAAACCTCACAGCTCCGCATCTCGGGTGGCAGAGAAGGGGATCCCACTGGAACAGAGGGTGCAAGGTGTTCCTGGGTCTGCGGTTGAGTTAGAGGTGGGAGCTGGGGTTGATCCAGAGGGAGGGGCTGAGGCTAAGTCAGAGGGAGGGTCTGGGGCAGGGGCTGATCAAGAGGGAAGGGCTGGGGCTGAGTCATAAGGAGGGGCAGGGACCCGGACAATCTCAGGGTCAAGGGTTGGGGCTGGGCCAAATGGTCATGTAAGTCGTGGGTCAGGGAGAGGCGTGGAGCCACATTGCCCTGAATCTGGAGTGGCAAGGCATGAAAGAGCTCATCCAACATGACAGACGGGAATTCCAGTGTGGATCAGTTGCCCTTACAGTGGCCACCAGGGACTTGTTGTGAAGAAACTGGAGACCCAGAAGAGTTGGCTGCATTTCTGCTCCAAATTGCCCCCTGGAATCTTGGGATGTGGGGGCTTCTCAGGACCAAGCAGCTGTTTTGCTTTGCCCCTCATGTTCCAGAAGGATGGGCAGCCCATGTTGTCCTGCCTGTCACCTGGGGACTTGAACATTCTCCCGAAAGAGGTCAGCTGGTATTTTGCCCTTTCCTTCTTTTCCTTATCCCTCCAAAATTTCAGTTCTTTTCTCTTGGCAATGATTATTTCAGAAGCTTTTGGATGTCCGGGTTGATGGAAGGGGGGATCGTAGTCTTTTCCTGCCTGTGTGTGGGGTCTCCCCAGAACAAGGCCTCTGGTGGGCCATGGGACAGAGGTGCTTGAAGGGACTCCAAGTGTGTTGAGGTGGACAGATTTCAGGCATTGGCAGCCGCCTGCCACCAGGACAGGGCCAAAATGGGGCAGCGTGAGAGGCCCAGGCCCGAGATGGCTGCGACAGGAGAAGCTGACCTGTCAGCTGACCAAGGCATGTGCAGAGTTGAGCTCTGTGGGATGGGGCATGGTGGGGGTGACCTTGAGTCACACTGAGGGAGAGTCAAGGGAGAGTCTGGCCGCTCAGGGGCCAAGGAGGCTGTCAGAGACATGGCAGGGAAGGGGGAAGAGCAAGGGGCCGGTGTGAAAAGCCATCCATGGGAAGGAAAGGCTCTGCTAGCCAGGAAGTACTCAGGGAGGAGTGTGAAGCAAGAGAATTTGAGGTCCTTGGTCCTGCTGGCAGGGTGGAGGCCAGAGGCCGAGTGGACCCCATAAGTGGAGTTCAGGCAGGTGATGGGGCCACAGCGAGAGCAGTATCTTCCACAGGCTCCCTGCATGGCTGAGAGGATCCAGCTGGCAACCCTCAGCGCACCTGCCCAGGGGCTGCTTGATGTAAGAACTGGTGAAAGACCCCCTGGTCAGAGAGTCTCGCCAGGTGGCTGTGGGAGACAAGAGGCGTGAGCTGTCACTGTAGCAGTTGGGGCTGAGAGCAGTCCCCACAGCCCTCCACGTCCCACACCCACATCACAATGCTCCTGCTGTCCCTCAGCCTGGGGCTTTGGTCAAAGTCTTTCCCCACAGCTCCTCCCAGCCCCCCACAAACAGCCCCAGAGGCTGTTCCCTGCAGCCCTGGGGTCACACCATAGACTCGGGGAGGCCCACCCAGGGGAGAAGGGGGCAGATTATTTACCTTTTCAGAAGGGAGAACAGGTCCTGAACATCTTCCAGAATGTGCAAAAATTCTCTGAATCCTGGAAACAGGAGACCAGGTCACAGCAGAAGGCAGGGGTCCAGGGATGTTACCTGAGGCTGGGTACAATGTCCCTTTAGGGGAGACCTTTGAGGGATTGGACTCAGGAACCCCAAACTGCACTGTCCAAAGCCATGTGCCCACATGGTGATTACAGGATTCATGATGGGGATCACTTCATATTTTCCAAAGTGCTTCCTCGTTCATGACATTGCTGGGGGAGGAAGGACCATGTGGCCTCACAGAGGTATCTGAGCGGAGTTGAACAGCTTGTCCACAGTGGGAGCAGGAGGTCCTGTCCCCAGTCCAGGCCCTGGGTACCCTGCTGAGCGATACCAGTTTCCAGCCCCTCAGGGCTTCGTTCTGGCACAGAATCTGGTAAGTCTCCGGGTACCACTCTCCCTCCTTGGAGCCCCCAACCCCCAACCCAGGGCTCTGTTTCCTGAGGGATGGGCTCAGGCCCTGGTATTCTGGAGACAGTGGGGCTGGGCCCTCAGAGTGGGGGGCAAAGTGTAACTGGGGCATGCAGGAGTGAGTGGAGGATGCTGATCTTTCAGAGTCTGGTTTTTCTTGCTTCTGTTGCTCCTTCTCCATGGCTCTGCTTGGTACTTTGATAAGAGAACACGTGGAGGCTGGGAACCCTGCCCCAGCAGCAGGTGACACAGTGCTCGGGGACCTGACCTCCATTAGAGAGGCAGCTCTTAAACTCCCATCCTCGACCACCAGTCACTGTGTTTGGGAAGCTGTCCTGGACCCCTCCACCACACCTGGACTCTGGTCCGTGATCTTCGGGGAGAAATTCTCATGTCCCTCTAACTCCTGCCCAGTTTGGCTTGTCCTGGTTGGATGGTGGTATACTCTCTCCTGAGAATTCTATTCTTTCCCATGTCAGGAGTCTCTCCAGTGACTCAGAAAAGTGGAAAGAATAATATAAAAGATAATAGAGTCTCACTCTGCTGGGTCTGGGCCGAGGGTTCCTTACCTTCCTGCTCTTCCTGTATTTCTTGTGTGGTGGTGAGGATGGATCAGGCTGGAAATAGAAAAGTAAGAGGACGAAGAGCCCCAGTCCTCATATGAAGGCAAGGATGGCATTAACTGCCCAGATAGAGGGACTGGAGCTCAGCCAACCATCAGTAAAGAATTTCTGAGGGAAGAGATAATTCTCCATCTCTTTCCTCTGAAATGCATGAGTGTCCAATCTCACTGCTGCCCTCAGGTAACTGAGCCCTGAGAGTTAGTGACCAATCACACTGCTGCCCTCAGGCAACTGAGCCCTGGGTGTGTACGTGCAGACACAAGCCCCACGCCCACATTACAGAGCTGTGGTCTGGTCTCAAAGGGCCCTTGAGGGCACATAAGGGACACAAGTAGCTGGACCACATCCCCCTCTCCACTGCCAGCCCTATAGCTCTGTCATCCCTCCACCCTCCCAGGCCTGACACTCCTACCGCCTCACCATGCTAGAGACAGACCTTTATCAATTTGCCTTTCATCCTGCGTGGAGCTCAGAGAATACATGTCCCCCTTGAGATCCCTAGTTGTGCTCCATCAGTTTCATAGCTTTTAAAAACCTGGAGTTGTCCTTGGAATTTTGGTTAATTCCCAGGAACTTTTGTCCTCTGTCTGCAGCTCCAGTCTCCCCACATAATATGTTCTTGCCTTGCGTCACCCTAGTACAAAAGAAACTCAAATTTCTTTTGTACTTCTTTAGCCATGTACATTTTGAAAACATCTTAAGATGTTTTATTTCAATGATTCTTCACTAACTTCAGCTAGAGGGACTTAGAAAATTAATGATTATGCAAAATTTACAAAGCTAAGGAAGTAGAAAAAAAATTGAAATAGTTAAACCTCCCAGGTATGTTTCTCAGTCCTTTCTAGTGTTTTTCCTTCTGATATGAGCAGAGAGTAAACTGCACGAACACTTTCACAACATTCTGTATAGGCACACATGCACATGCTCACGCACATTCCTTAACAAAGCCAGCATTTTCAAATCTTGGAATCAAGTTTTCGTTTGGTTTTGTTTTTGCCTTTTTTTCAGTTCAAAGATTTCCTTAATTCTTGTAAGTTTGTGTATCTGGGAGTATCTTTATTTTGCCTTCATTTTTGAAAGATAGATTTGCTAGGTATGGAATTCTGGGTTGATAATGTTTTTTTTTGGGGGGGGTTGATAATGTTTTTAAAAGATTTATTTGAGAGAGAGAGAGAGTGTGTGTGCATGTGTGCATGAGTAAGGGAGGAGCAGAGGGAGAGGCTAGGAGACCTCTCACTGAGCAGGTCGCCTGACATGGGTCTTGATCCTAGGACCTGAGATCATGACCTGAGCTGAAATGAAGAGTCAGATGCCCAACAGAATGAACCACCCAGGCACCTGGACAAGTTTTTCTCTTTCAGCTTTTTGACTAGTGTCATTTCAGGGCTTTTACCCCACTGGTTCTGATTGGAAGTCAATGGTTAATCTAATGAGGTCCTCTGTATATGAAGGGATGTTTTAGTCTTGCAATTTCAAGATTTCTCCTTTGTTTTTCCATGGTGTGACTGTGATGTATCTAAGATCAGATCTGTTTGTTTTTATTTTACTGCAAGTAAATATTGACTCTATAATTAAGGGTTTCCATCAAATTTGATAAGATTTCAGCCATTATTTCTACAAATATTCTGTCTTCCTCCCCATTTCTCCTTTCATTCTGAGAACACTCCTTTAAGTAAGTAAGAACTTCTAAATGAGTCCACATTTCTCCCAGGCTTGCACCGAACTGCTACCCGAGAGCCCAAGTTTCTCAACATTCACATCAGTGTCTAGAAAGTAGCTTCAGTTCTGAGAATGTCTTGGGTATGGAGTGTTTTGGTGACAACCATGGAAAGTTGCCTGTGTGATGATGTCATGCCTGTGCCCATGGGCTCTGACTGTGGTGGGGATGTGAGTTAGAGCCATCGCTTTGGAAAATGCTTCATCATGACCTGGTCCAGTCTGAAGAGATCAGGCCTTTTGAAAGAGTGATTCTGCTGCTAGAGCTAGAGAAAACCTACCATTTTGTAGTAATAAAAAATGGGGACCAACACAATCCCATCGAGTGGAAAGTATGGGCTCTGCAGTATCATGCTGAAGTTACAGTGAACTACAGTGAAACATCCTAAGTGTAAATAATGTAGACATGCTACAAAGGAAGAGATAAAAGCAACTTGTAGAAAAATTGTGTAGGATGGTTGCACTTGTTCTAGTTTCAAAACTATACAAAATCAAATGAGATTTAGCAATGCATTTACTTTGGTAAAAATATAAAGAAAACACAGAGAATAGCAAACAGGACTGATGGACAGGGGGAGGGATGTACAGACAACTCCAAAGATGTGGATTATACCGCATTTCTAGAACCGTTGGGATGTGTACGGGTTTCTTTTCCTTATTCCTTACACCTTCTATATAATTCATAAATGTCAACTTGTAGCTTTTAAACACTAAGATAGACTATAATGTAAACAACCCCTTTGGAAATAAAATTGGACATAGCAAAAATAAAATGGCCAACAGGAACGTAGGAGAAAAACCAATTGTAAGATGCTTTGTGCCCCACAGGGGTCTTTGTTGCCAAGACCTTAAATATACCAGTGTGACTTACAGTTTTGAAACCTCCCCACTGCCCTGTTTATGACAAGCTGAATCCAACTAAGATCACTTTCTGATGGTTCCCAAACCTAAAAGAACAAAATGCAGGCCTTTCATTCTTAGTGGATGGTACTTGCTTCCTCCCGGCTGGAGATTTTCGGCAGTAAATGAAGGTATTGGGCTGTGGCTCTTAGCGGGCTGCATTCTGACTGTGCCAGGTAGCAGGACCTGGGTCTGCCTGGCTCACCACCCAGGCTCGTGGAGCAAGGTGACCATGACTCTACAGAAAACAGATCAGACCAGGCCTCACACTTGTGGATGGATTTTATTAAAGCAAGGAAGAGGAGGGAAAATGTGTTTGAATATAGGCCATGGACTTTCAGACTAACAAGCCCTGGGCTTGCCAAGTGACAGAGAAAATGGAGCTTTTCATAAATAAAACATGGGGAAAATAAACATTTGAGGTATATAGCAGCTTTGGAGAAATACAGATGGGGCTTTCATGTTTGGAACATTTTGCTTGTTTAGTTATAAACACTGATCTACATATTTATGTGTAATATGTATCTTTTTGTAAAATAAGCACAGTATTTTCATGTATTTATGGTGGGCAGACATCTGAAGTGCATTATTACATGCCTCATAATGACACTGATACTCACAGAGATGGATTCCACTCCTGTTTTCCTCTTCCTTGTGCTTCATCTGATACATTATAAAATCTCCAAAGATAGAACACAGGGTGTACCACCCTGCCTTTTCTGTGATGAATGCCAAGGTTTGAGAAATGTTTTACCTGGAAATGCTCACTCCACAGCCCAGGTTGTAGCACTGAGCACATCTGTGCCTCTGTGTCATCTATTCAAATCTGGGAAGGTCAGTTGAGGACCTGCTCAAACTCTGGGCTGGAAAGACATAAGCCCCAGATTATAGAACATTCCCTGAAATTGACAAGAACTTCCAAATGGTTCTGCATTTCTCCCAGGCTTATGGTGAAACCTTAATATTTATGTTAGTATCTAGAAAAGGGGTTTAGGTTCCAATATAAATATTTTTGTAAATAAAGCCAGTTCAGTGAGACCTGAAGGATTTTTTGGATCCCTTTCACTGCACAGAGGATGCTTCTGCTGCATATGCTCTCTAGCCTTTTAGCTTTTTAGGATTAGTTAAGTTGGAACCACTTTGCCTCCTACCTGAGTCTTCCATCGACAGAGTGAACTGCAAACATTGGAGGATATGAGAATGCATTTCAGTCATCAGATTGGCTAAGCTAAAAAATGATGCTGGGGAAGTAGCAGGATCACAGGTGCTCTCATATGTGCTGGTGAGGTGTGAGTGGTGGTCATCCACTCCAGAATATTCCAGGAGGAAGTATTGAATTTTAAAAATGGGCTTATGTGCATGTTCTCAGAGCACTGAAAAGTATGGTGCACAGAAGAGGAAACCATCAACATGATGAAGACAACCTACCAAATTATCCCAGGATCAGAGCGGGATATGCACAAAAGTTTCAACAATTTGGGTAATTGTCATCTTTAATTGACAAGAAAGTGACAGTCCCTCCATAGATATGATGTTGGGCGATTTTTTCTCAAAGATTTTATTTATTCAATTGAGAGAGAGGGAGAGAGAGAGAGAGAGAGAGAGAGAGAGAGAGAACAAACAGGGCGACAGACAGAGGGGCAGGGAGAAGCAGACTTCCCACTGAGCTGGGATCCCAACACAGGGCTGGGTTGCAGGATATGAGGATTAGACAGAAGCAGACACTTAACCATCTGAGCCCTGACCCCCCATTAGGAAATTTTTATGAAATGGTACTAATTAGCTCCTTGGATCCTCAAAAGACCAAGCAAGTTGAAGTAACCTGAAGCAGGTTGTACTAGGACATTGGATCGTGCTGAATGTCAAGTTGATAAGACCTGTTCTCTTACACCAAGGCACTTGTAGATTCTGATTCTGCCATTTACGAGTAAACAAATGATGCATGGCTCTTCCTCGACAGTGAGATAGTCACTGGTATTTGTAGGGGCCAGGAACAGGAAGTCGCCAGGGCTCCTCTCTCTGCCGATGTTTACACCCCATTACAGCAAGTTTCCTTTAAAATGCACTTCCCTGGGAAGACTTGACTCGGACTAACTCCTTGGCCCCAGTAATCCCAGCTACGTTCACTTGCCTTACTGGCTGGCCACGTGTGTTTCCACCTGCGCTGTTGGTTACATGACAGTATGGGAATGCTCTGTGGTCATGCTTTGTGGATCACAGTGGTGCTCATCCTTCTCTGGAGAACACAGAATGCAGAGCATGAGTTTTCCCAGGTCTGGTGTGGAAATGGATAAATCCATGCTGTGGCTACATTCCCTCTACCCATTTTTAAATATGGCCAATGTGAGCCAGAAAGGGACTGAAACTAGTTCCTAATACAGTATCACTTAAAAAATTATTTTGAGCAAATGTGTGCTCCTCTGAATCTCCTAGAGGTTCTTGCAGCTTTATTCAACAGCACAAACCCATGGGTCACTCCCAGGTTTCCCATGATGCTAAGCGCTGACTGTTCCTTCAGGTGGTACATAACATCCAAAATGAAAAATAGAATTTAAACTCGTCAAAGATTATTGCTTTAATAAAAATGTACAATTTACGGGACGCCTGGGTGGCTCAGTTGGTTAAGCAGCTGCCTTCGGCTCAGGTCATGATCCCAGCATCCTGGGATCGAGTCCCGCATCGGGCTCCTTGCTCAGCAGGGAGGCTGCTTCTCTCTCTGCCTCTGCCTGCCATTCTGTCTGCCTGCACTCGCTCTCTCTCCCTCTCTCTCTGACAAAAAAAAAAAAAAAATGTACAATTTACTTAATAATTCTGAGCTCTGGCCCTCTCCCTAAACAGACCCAGGAAGGTAAGCCATAGTTCATGGCTTGGCCCCTGAGCTGTGTCCATACGTAGAGAGCACCCCACCGACACCATCATGGTCACAGCCAAATTGACATCTAACCCTGTTGCCCAGAAATCCTGAAGCTCCAGACATTGCCTTATCAATGCATTCTCTGATGCCAGGTTCATTGCTCCTGCCTGTTTTCATGTTTATGCTCTATGTAACAGCATTCATTCCATGCCTGTGTCATAAATATTCAGAAGAAACCCAATGAGTGTTTAAGAGAAGATGTCTTTGGAAATACATTCCAAGTTGACCGATTTTAAAATACTTTTAAAGTCGACAGATTCCCACCCCCCCCCCCCCCACCCCCCACCCCCCGAGGAGTTTGGCATGTTTTGGAGGATAGGTTGTTCTCCACTTTCTTCACTATCGTTTCGAAATCTGAGATGTCATGATGACTCACTGGCCTTTCACTTTGTTTAACTCTGCAGGCTTTCTTATCATTCTTTAAAAAAAAAAAAGATTTATATATTTATTTGGGAGAGAGTGATAGAAAGCACAACATGGGAGCAGAGAGAGAGAATCTCCAGCCAACTCCCTGCTAAGTGTTGGTTAGCCCAGGTAACTCTGAGATCCTGACCTGAGCTGAAATCAGGAGTCAGGCCCTTAACCCACTGAGCCATCCAGGTTGAGTATCAGCCAGCCACGGGTGTCCACGTTTATTTCTTTGTTATTCATCTCCACCCTGCTCAATCTGACCCACTTCTTACACTGATCAGAGAGCTAGTCAAATCTCCCAATCCATCCTGTGAACAACTGACCCTGGAGCCATGCACCCTGGCCCGGTGTGAATTCCAATGAGTCACCTGGCTTCTGAGCTTCCTAACCAGGCTCTTCTCCATGAGAGGATACTGCACTAGCTTGGGCGTGAGAGTCATTCTTAAGAATCACAATTGTGGCTGATGCTGCTATTCTTTATGCTCAGGCTTATGCTGTGTGTGTGTGACAGATGGTCTATCAGCAATTCTCTGAAGGAAAGAAAACCACGGCTGAGTTCTTGAGTGGGTAGCTCTCTGCCGGAGGATCAAACCCAGATCGGCTTGCTCAGAGTTTGGAGAAACCCAGCATCCTGGCTCCATTGCCTCCAGGAGAAGTAAATCCCAGGCTCATTTTTTTGTTGATGTCTGGTTATATGTCCTTTCTTAGTTGCAATTGTGTATGTTTCTTATTTGATTACTTTTATTCTTATGATCACTTTGCCTACTACTTCATGCAGTTACTGGATTTTCATTTTGTTTTTTTTTTTGTTTTTTTTCCTGGGTTTTGGTATATAGACTAGTCCTTTTCTATACTTTCTTTGAAGGTGTTTGTTGAGAAATTACTAGAGGCTTCTGTTAGAATTTTTATAATTAATAACCAAAGCACATGCCAATAATTTCCAAGTAAATATGATGCCCATTTTCCATTCATTATTCATCATTTTCTTAATTACAAATGTGAAGTACTTTCTGTAGTAGGGTTCTAGAATGTGTGTGTGTGTTTCCTGAGAGAGAAAAATAGAGAGACAGAGACAGACAGAGAAAGGGAGAGATTTGTTTTAAAGAATTTGCTGACTGTGAAAGCTGGCATGTTTGAATTCTGCAGATTGGTGGCAGACCAAGCTGATGTGGCAATTTCAGTCTGATCCCTGCCTGGAGGCAGAACTTCTTCACACTTGGGGACCTCAATCTCAATCTTTTTTTTTTAAGACCTTCAACTGATTAGATGAGGCCCACACACATTATGGAGCATGATCTGCTTTTTTCAAAATTTAAGTGAAAATCACATATAAAAAAAAATACCTTTGCAGTTACATCCAGACATGTATTTGATCAACTATCTGGGTCCCCTGGCCTACACAAGTTGTCACATAGAATTAACCATCACAATTAATCCTTGTCAATTTAGGACCCATATACGTCTCTTCAAGTCATGCTTAATCTCTAAATAAAGACAATAACAAGGTTATACTTCTGTCTATCATGACACAACTGTCTTACATACAACTTAAAATGCACTAAAACATTCCCTAGCAGAGGATACAAATTCCTCTTCTCCCTGATAACCTGTTACTTCAATACTATGGTGCAAACTCCATACATCGTATGTTCTCTGATAAGGGACCAAGCGAAGGAAGAAAACAAATGGACCAACACAAAAATACTCATAACAAAATAAGGAAGAAATACTCATAATAATTAGAGTCCTGGAATGCCCGGGTGGCTGAGTTGGTTCAGCATCCGACTCTTGGTTTTGGCCCAGCTCATAATGTCAGTGTCATGAAATTGAGCACCACATGGGGCTACATGATCAACAATTAATCACTGGAGATTCTCTCTCCCTCTGGCTCTGTCCCACCCCCGACTTGCACTCTGAACAAAGAAACAAACAAACAAAATCTTATGAAAAAAAGAATTAAGAGTCCTTATTTCTGTAACTGGTCACATGGTCATAGCTGGTATTCTACCTGCTACTTCAGCTGCTCATTCTACATTACATTTGCTGTGAACAAGGACCTTGGTTGGTCATGATTCTTTATCTGGTGGAGCGACCCAACCCTTCATTCCTGAGTTTTCTGGACTACCAGTAGTTCTGCTTGGAATGGGCAGCTGTCGTTTTTCACTGACATTCGTACAGGGCTTGCTGATTCAAAGGAATCTCTTATACTACAGACATGCCCTCCATTTCCTCCATGGTGTCATTTTTCTGTGTAGTCAGGATCATTAAACACCTTACTTCTCATCATGTAATCTGTGAAGAGATAAGGATTTGGGCAGAAAGCTCCTGTGAATTGGCCGGAAAACACCTGGCAAACACGCTCTATGTGCCACAAGTCTGCAGTGCCAACCCCTGGGCCTGGCCCGGGATCCTGAGTTCCACCGGCTCAAACCCTATGAGAAAGCTCTCAGTGAGTCAGGAGCTGGTGACGCCACAGACTCCTGCTTCTCAGCCTCCTGGGGTACCCTCCCTGGCACAGGCAATGGGGCCTGGGCCCTCACCCTCACTTAGATTTTCAGCCTTCCTTTTCCAGGGTTCTTTCCATCGAGCCCTCCAATTGAGGAAACCTGAGTCACATCCCATGGGTCCACATGTCAACCAGGAGGAAATGGTTTCTTTCAGAGCTGTGGAATACCCTCAGAAATTTTCATGTCCCCACTGAGGCCATCGTCAACCATCGGCACCACACTAGGCTGAAAAGTCAGAGGCTGATGCCCAGCCACACTCCCTCCCTCAAACTGTGCTCCCGGAAAGCTCTCCTGCACAGGGGCCCTTTGGTGGGCAGTGTGTTCTCGGCATGTTTTTCAGATGGCCGTGACATGCACCAAGTGAGAAAATGCTCTAGGCCACGAGAGACAGTGTGGTCTGAATAGTCGCCCAATGCCGGCCAATTCTCATGAACTTTCTGCCTAAATTGATATTGATATCGATTTGGGCAGAAAGATCATGAGAATTGGATGGAAAACCTGTGGCGAATTCACTTCATGCGCCACATGTCTGCAAGGCCAACCCCTGGGCCTGGCACAGGATCCTGAGTTGTCCCGGCTCGAACTCTGCCAGTAAGCCCACCGTATGTCAGGCACAGGTGAGGCCACTGCCTCCTGCTACTCAGCCTCCTGAGGTACCCTTGGTGGCGCTGGTAGATGGGGCCTGCCATGCCCCTAGGCCAGGGCCCTGACCCTCACTTGTTTATCAGTCTTCCTTCTCTAGCGTCCTGTCCCACGAGCCCTCCAATTGGGAAAACCTGAGTCAAAAACCGTGAATCCACTTGCCACCCAGAGGAAACGGTGCCTTTTGGAGCTGCAGAAAACCCTCAGAACAAGAGAAACCTCTATGCCCCCACTGAGGCCATCCCCAACATTCAGCGCCATGGAGTGTCAAAAGTCGGAGGCTGACGCCCAGCCCCAAACCCTCCCTTAACTCTGCTCCTAGAAAGCTCCCCTGGGCAGGGGCCTTTGGGTAGGTAGGGACGTCTCAGCTTGTTTTCCAGATAGTCGGGACATACACGGAGCAAGAAATCACCTATGCCACAGGGGACAGTGTAGTCCAAAAGGCCGCCCAACACCAGCCAATTCACACAAGCTTTCTGCCCAAATTTATATTGATTTGGGCAGAAAGCTCGTAAGAATTGGCTGGGAAACCCCAGGCGAACTCGTTTCATGTGTCGCAAGTCCGCCCGGCCACAATGCCTCACTCAACACTGCTCCAGGAAAGCTCCTATGCACCAGAGCCCTTGGGTGGGCAGTGTCCTCTCGGTGTGTTTTGTGGATTGCCTCGTCATATACCTAGTGAGAAATCTCTCTAGGTCACAGGGGACAATGCAGTCTGAATGGCCGCCCAACGCCTGCCATGCCCCTAAGCAGGGCCCTGACCCTCACCTGGTTTATCAGTCTTCCTTCTCCAGGGTTCTGTTCCTCAAGACCTCCAATTGGGAAACCCTGAGTCACACCCCATGAATCCACCTGCCACCAAGAGGAAACAGTGCCTTTCAGAGCTGCGCAAAAACCCTCAGAGCAAGAGAAACCTTCATGCCCCCACTGAGGCCATCCCCAACTGTCGACGCCAAACTGGGACAAAAAGTCGGAGACTGACGCCTGGCCCCAAACCCTCCCTTAACTCTGCTCCTAGAAGGCTCCGCTGGGCTGGGGATCTCGGGTGGGTAGGGTCATCTCGGTGTGTTTTCTGGATGGCCGCGACATGCACCCAGCGAGAAATCGCTCTAGGCCACGGGGGACAGTGCAGTCCCAATGGCCGCCCAACGCCAGCCAATCCTCACGAGCTTTCTGCCCAAATCAATTGGGACCTTCGGACCACCCTGTCCCCCGTGGACTAGAATATTTTCTCGCTGGGTGCATGTCTCGACCATTGGGAAATTGCAGCGAGATGACGTGGCCCACCTGGGGGCCCTGGCGCATTGGAGCTTTCCTGGAGCAGAGTTGTCAGAGGCGTTTTGGCCGGGTGTCAGCCTCCAACTTTTCAGTCTGCTGTGGCGCTGTAGTTTGGGGATGGCCTCAGTGGGGGAATGAAGTTTTCTCTTCTCTGAGGGTTTTCCACAGCTCTGAAAGTCACCATTTCTGTCTTGGTGGCAGGTGGACTCATGGCGTGGGACTCAGGGTTCCCCAATTGGAGGGCTTGAGGGACAGGACCCTGGAAAAGGAAGACTGAAAAACCAGGCAAGGGTTTGGGCCTGGGCCTTGGGGCATGGCAGGCCCCATCTGCCAGCATCAGGGAGGGGACCCCTGGAGGCTGAGGAGCAAAAGGTGTTGGCCTCGCCTGCACCTGACTCACGGATGGCTTTCTGGCGGTGTTCGAACTGGGACAACTCGAGATCCCGGGCCAGGCCCAGGGGGCGGCCCTGCAGACATGCAGCACATGAATCGAGTTTGCCAGGAGTTTTCCAGCCAATTCTCACGAGCTTTCTGCCCAAATCGATATCGATTTGGGCAGAAAGCTCGTGAGAATTGGCCAACGTTGGGCAGCCCTTTGGACCGCCCTGTCCTTTGGCCTAGAGCACTTTCTTGCTCGGGGCATGTCTTGGCCATCCAGAAAATGCATGGAAACGATGGGGCCCACCCAGAGGCCCAGGCGCAGGAGAGCTTTCCTGGAGCAGAGTTGAAGAAGGGGTCGTGGCTGGGCGTCAGCCTCCGACTTTTGACCCGCCATGGCTCCAAATGTTGGATAGGGCCCTGTAGGGTCACAAAGGTTTCTCTCACTCTGAGGCTTTTCGGCATCTCATAAAGGCACCGTTTCTACCTGGGTGGCAGGTGGACTTGTGGGGTGTGACTCAGGGTTCCCCAATTGGAGAGCTCAAGGGACAGGACCCTGGAAAATGATTCCCCTTTCTCCATATCCTCTTCAACATTTGTTGTTTTCTGTGCTGTTAATTGTGGCCATTCTAACTGGTGTAAGGTGGTATCTCAAAGTGGTTTTGATTTGAATCTCCCTGATGGTAATGATGATGAACATTTTTTCATGTGTCTTTTAGCTATTTTTATGTCTTCTTTGGAGAAGTGTCTGTTCCTGTCTACTGCTCATTCTTTGACAAGATTATCTGCTTTTTTTTGGTGTTGAGTTTGAGGAGTTCTTTATAGATCTTGGATAACAGCCCTTTGTCTGTACTGTCATTTGCATATATCTTCTCCCATTCCATGGGTTACCTCTTTGTTTTGTTGACTGTTTCCTTTGCTGTGCAGAAGCTTTTGATCTTGATGAAGTTCCAAAAGTTCCTTTCCACTTTTGTTTCCTTTGCCTTTGGAGACATGTCTTGAAAGAAGTTGCTGTGGATGATGTCAAAGAGGTTACTGCCTATGTTCTCCTCTAGGATTTTGATAGATCCCTGCCTCACATTGAGGTTTTCTATCCATTTTGAGTTTACCTTTGTATATGGTGTAAGAGGATGGTCAAGCTTCATTCTTCTATATATAGCTGTCCAATTTTCCCAGCACCATTTATTGAAGAGACTGTCTTTTTTCCACGGGATATTTTTTCATGTTTTGTCAAAGATTATTTGACGATAGACTTTTGCGTCCATATCTGGGCTCTCTCCTCTGTTCCACTGGTCTATGTGTGTTTTTATGCCAGTACAATGCTGTCTCAGTGATCACAGCTTTGTAGTAAAGCTTGAAATCAGGCAACACAATGCCCCTGGTTTTGTTTTTCTTTTTGAACATTTCCTTAGCAATTTGGGGTCTTTTCTGGTTCCATACAAATTTTAGGATTGTTTGTTCCAGCACTTTGCACAATGTTGGTGGAATTTTAACCAGGATGGAATTGAAAGTTCCATGGAACTGGGATGGAATTGAAAGCTCTGTGTAGTACAGATATTTTAACAATGTTTATTCTTCCGATCCATGAGCATGGAATGCTTTTCCAACTTTTTGTGTCTTTTTCAATTTCTTTCATGAGTATTCTTTAGTTCCTCAAGTACAGATGCTTTACTTCTTTTGTTAGGTTTATTCCAAGGTATTTTGTGGTTTGTGGTGCTATAGTAAATGGAGTCAATTCTCTAATTTCCGTTTCTGTATTTTCGTGGTTAGTGAATAAGAAAGCAAGTTATTTCTGTGCATTGATTTTCTATCTTGCCACATTACTGAACTGTTATATGAGTTCTAGTAGTTTGTTGGTGGAGTCTTTTGGGTATAAAGTATCATGTCAGCTGCAGAGAGAGAGAGAGTTTGACTTCTTCTTTCCCAAATTGAGTACATTTTATTTATTTTTGCTGTCTGCCGTTTCTAGGACTTCTAGTACTATGCTGAACAGGAGTGGTGAGAGTGGACATCCTTGTCGTGTTCCTGATCTCAAGGGAAGGCTGTCAGGTTTTTCCCATTGAGAATGATATTTGCTGTGGGTGTTGCAGAGATAGATTTCATGAAGTTGAGGAATGTTCCCTATATCCCTATACTTTGAAGCATTTTAATTAGGAACAGATGCTGTATTTTGTCAAATGCTTTTTCTGCATCAGTTGAGAGGACCATGTGGTTCTCTCTTCCCTTATTGATTTGTTCTATCACATTGACTGAATTGCGAATATTGAACCACCTTGCATCCCAGAGATCAAACCCACCTGGTCATGGAGGATAATCCTTTTAATGTACTGTTGGATCCTATTAGCTAGGATCTTGTTGAGAATCTTGGTGTCCATATTATCAGGGATATTGGTCTGAAATTCTTTTTCATCGGATCTTTGCCTAGTTTGAGGTTAATGCTGGCTTCATAGACAGAGATGGGAAGTTTTCATTCTCTTTCTTTTAATCTATTTTTCTATTTATTTTTCATTCTGGTTTCTGTTTATCTAAAGAACCACTTAAGCATTCGCATGGGGTCATCATGTGAAAGTTCCTACAAGTACTAGTATGGCAAATTTTTAACTCATTTTGACTCTACTTCCCCAATGGCCAATCCTACAGGTAATGCCCTGAAGTCAAGACAAGGATTGTGAATAATAAGCATCCACTTGGACCCTGTGCCTTCTCTTGAGGGAAGCCTGGTGATGCTTGGGCCTCAATTTATTGTACACCAAGTAGCACCTCAATAAACCTGGGGAGAAATGTCATCACCAGTGAAAAACATGTTCCCAGGATTGTAAATGAACAAAAACATACTTCAGAATCTCTGTTAATGAGTCAGTAATAACTTCATCTCACAACAAACCTCACCTCTGAGCAGGCTTTAGATTTCCCTCATGGCATTTGATCATGCATAAGAAAAGAAAAGGCACCATCATGGTCTTTGTGTGCTGTGTGAGGGAACAGAGTCTTGAGGACTACATAGGCACACAGCCAGCATATGAGAAACTGGACACTGAAGTTTTGGTGCCTTGGTTTCAAAGCCCAAGCACTTTCTCTCACATCTCCACTGCCTAGAAGGGACTGTAAATTTCTACTCTGAGTTTGGCAACAACTATGGCGTTAGTATTTGCTTGAGAGAGCCTCCTGTGGGGACACATGCCAGGTGCAAGACATCAGGCCCAGTCCTTGCTCAGCATTCAAGTACTTTTAGCATCTATTGGGTATTTCCCACACTGATGCTTCACTGTTCTTCCTTCCCTCACTCACAAACTCTTTGATTACATACAGTTTCAGAGTTAATCCTCCCATAGTCTTCAAAGTCTGGAGTTCTGGAGCACTGCTTCTTGCTGTATTAGTCAGGCCCTGGGGCAGTCACATCCCATATTAACCTCTGGAAGGAGTTGAGGAAAATTCACTCCAAATTTCCCCATTGGGATCTAACATTTCACCTCAGATAATGTTGCCAAAAGTGGAAATGCAGTTCCCTTGTGGGTAATCTGTCTTCTTCACCTGGGCCAGCCATTGTTTCTGTGTAATTACCAGAAGACACTATTCTTCAGGGATTGAGAATTAAGGTGGGCACCTGGCTTCCTTCCAAAGAGGAAGAAATAATAGGCCATGTGTTGCAAGTTGGAGGAAGAAAAGCTCAATGATGGGAGAAGAAAACACCACCTAGATTTCTGTCAAAATGACCACTTAAAATAGGCTCTTGCTGTCTTATGTGGACCTTTTGAAGGAAACAAACTTAGGTCATCATTTCAAATAAATATAAATATAAAATGAGACAAATTATAGTTTGAATTTTCCTTTTTGATCATGTATATGTATGAACTATGTTGCATTTGAATGGACTTTGTTTGCCCTGTCAGCATCAATGTTTCCCTCCATAAAACAAAATCTGAGACAGCTGGACTGATATGTGTCACTTATTCACTCCAGAAACTCCTAGAAATCCATAAACTCCAGATTATTGTTCCCAAGACATCAACAGGGAGACTCTAAGGATCAAGAAGTTTATCTGGTGGACTTCATGGGTGAATGCAGCACTCAGAGCCAAGGGCTGGACCTTATGAAGAAAAAGAATCCTGATAGCAGAAGGAAGACACCAGGCATCTCAGACCACGGAATAGATGAAGGGTCTAAGATTTCAAGATCAGAAGACTCGATAGAGTGTCCTCACTTCCAGATACTGCTGAGGTGGGAAGGAAATATCTGCATGAGTAGCAGAAGACCTAAAGCCAGTAAGATTCTGGTGATCATGTGCATGTGACTTAACCTGTTCTTTGTAGGATTATTGGTTTTATTTCTGAAAATGCCATTAGATCTTGATGGGGTTTGCACTGAATATTTAGATTGTTTTACGCAGTGTGGACCTATAGATTACATATATTCTAGGGATCCATTAGCTTGGGGTGTCTTCAGACTTAATTCTGGCTTTTTCAAATTCTTTCATGAATGATGTGAGTTTTCAGTATGCAGGTCTTCACCTCTGGGTGAAAATAATTCCTATGTATCTTATTCCTTTTGAGTGATTGTAAATTACAAACTATTTTCTTAATTTCTGTCCTTGATAGCATGTTATTTGTGTATAGAGATGAAAGTCATTTTTGTATATTGAATCTGTGTCCTTAAGTTTAGGACTTAATCCATCTGTTAGTTCTGCAAGGATTTTTGTAGAGGCATTAAGGGTTCAATATATGAAATCATCTCCTAATAAGTAAAAAATAAGTTGAGAATATAAGTTGATGTCATCTAACTGGGAAAAGAGGATACAGATATGCAGAGTGATAGTTTTCAATTATTCTAAAATGTTTTATGGTTAATGTAAGCACAGGAATCCATAAATATGGCTTGTTTTCTTTTTCTGCTTTCTTTCAACTGTATGCACAGAGCTTTGGTGTCACCAGTTATCTCCCACACTACCCCACCGTACACGCTATGGCTCTTAGGAAGCATCCACTATTCTCCCTACCTTCTATCCTAGAACCCAGGGCCTGACTCGGTTTCTTAGAAAGTATTTCTTGAAATAGTGCACTTTTTTTCACAGATTTCCTAGAAGATACCCTCCAAAACATTGAATTTTACAGAACTGTTTGGATCTCTCTGTGAATCCTTGAAGATGCCCAATATTGACTGCGGCCTATTTTGCAGACACCAGGGAACTCCTGCAATGTCTCCTGTGGCCACCAGAGGGGGGTGTGTGCTTTTAACAAGGACACTGCTCCACCTCCACAGAAGATACATGTTAACCTCCTTTTGGACTTCTTCACAATCTCATCGAATTTCTTCAGGGATAGAATGAATATTATTCTACAAATTCTTGCAGATCTATTGACCAGTCCCTTCTTACACATACAAATACATAAAATTATAAATGACTAAATGAAAGTCTATGGACCCTGCACTCAGAGGAGACACAAAATGAACCCCAAATGGGTCACAATCTAAATTTAAGCGCTAAAACTATAAACCTCAGAGAAGAATGCCTAAGAAGAAATCTTCCTGACCTTAGCTTTGGCATCTGTTTCTTATGATAAAACCATTATCAAGAACTAGAAGAACAGGTGCATGGGTAAATTAGTCACTGACATGAATGCCTTCCCTCTGGGCTCCACACGTGCTCCCAGGCACCAGGCAGGAACTGTAGGAGTCATTTCTTTCTACATCCCACTTAGCAGTACCCATTACATTGTCCAATTTAGGGATAGGATCTGGCTTCAGAGCCCTGCTTGGGTTCATCCAGAGACAAAGAGGCTGAGTGGGGGGCTAGAACTGCTGTCTCTCTGCCATTGGACTCTGTGTTCCATCCACAACTCACTCCTGGAACTCAGAGGTGCAGAAAGATCCACAGGCCTGGAGTCCTCACTGAATTCAAGGGGCAGTGGTGCCACCTCTGACTTGGGCTTGTCCTGGTTCTGTTGTCTGACAATGCTGTGCCTTGGCACTGAGGACTCTCCCAGTACCAGCTAGCCTTTGTCTGGGTAGGAGTAGGTTTCTCCCTGGGTACAAAGACTCATGTAACCTCAGAGTTACATGAGAAGTCTCTTCTGAAGCATCTGGATGCAACATTCTTGTGAGGTCAGGCCCACAACGCTGGCAAGCCCTGGGTTCCAATCCTGTCTGTGACTCAATGTGGAGCATGGAAAGGGGCAGTTTCTTAAAACCTTGGTTACCTTCTTCATCAAACAGAGACAGCATTTCTACCTTCCTCATGGAATTGTTAGGGGGATTGATTGATATGATTCATTCTCTCAAAAGTTACTCAGTAATCCATAGCTTTACCTGTTAAAATTAGCCCACTGGGAGCACATTGCTGTCATGGGCTCTAGGCTTCTGCCTTACCATATCCCTTCAGCCTGCCAGTCCAGGCTCATCTGACTCAGTTTTCCTTCCAGAAAGCCTTCATCCCATCCAGTATGAGATCCCACAACACTAGGGCTCATCCATCAGAACCAGGACAGCCCTGGGACCGGACGTCACCCAGAGCTTGTGTCCGGAACATGGACAATCCTCATTGTGGAGACTAGCAGGCAGGAGCCCCCTGAGGTGTCACCTGTTTTTGGTACAAATATTGGGGTGCCTTGTGATGGGGCTCTTTCTCCCCAAAGCAGGGAAATGAGCTGCCTCAGTTCCATCACGACTCTCCCACTTTTCCCCCACCGTGTAATCATTGGTACATAGCATCTTGGGCCTCCTTGGATGCCTGGGTCCCAGAGCCTTTTTGTAGTTGGAGTTGAAAGTATTTTATGGAAGTCATTTTGGTTTTTGTTGGACCTATTTGTAGGATGAAGCCTGGCCACTCCCTACAAGCCAACACAAAGCCTGTGCCACAGACCAATATGGCAGTGCCTAACCCATGGCAGCCCTTCCCCTAGTGCACAGAGCTCTCCTTTCTCACTGAGTCCCACTCACTGGTGTTTCTCTCTCTTCCTACAGAGAGAGCCCCAGATGTCTTCTCTCAGAACATGTACATTCTGTGCCTGGTTATCTCCATGTTATGGCAGAGAAGACAGGAATTACTGACGATGGCCTCTATTACAGCATCAGATCAAGTGCACTCCCCTTTACCTGACTTTGGGAGGAAAGGGGTCTTAGCACGAAGCACAGCCCCCTCTCTCAGACAAGCTCAAATTGAGTGATGTCAAGTTTGGGGTTGGAATGTTCAGGGGGTCACAGCTAGAGGATCCTGCGGGGTGTTGATGAGCTATGTCCAGTGCCAAAGCCCCTGGTTGAGGCTCTGTCCATCCTGAAGCTTCCATGAGCAGCCAATGTGTTTTGTAAAGCACTCTCTTGCTCACACAAGTTCAAGTGGTTCTTGATGTTGCCACTAAAACTACATTTGAATGAACACTTGTCTGTAACCCACTGACCTGCACTGTCCTTAGAAGTTCCTCCCTGAGAGGATGGGGTTCAGCCAGGAAGGACAGAGAGCAAGCTGAGAGGAGTGGCCTGGCCTGCACCCCTCTGCTGGCCTGGAGCAGGGTTTGGTTTATCTAGTTAGAATCTGAGTAATGAAGCACGAGGTGCTGGATTGGCTGGAGCATGTCATGAGACAGGGCATTGGTGAGGTGTGTTCCAGAACACAAGGCAAGGAAGCTTGTGGGAGAGGACATATGAGGGGCGTTCTGCACAGGCTCTTCCATGCTCTATGGTCACTTCCAATACCCCGATGGCATCACTGGTGGCTTGTCCTTCTCATGATTTCAGTTCTCATCTATAGAACCCGGGATCCTTCCTTTCCAAAGCAATGCTTCTCCTGAATAAAGATGGCATAGAGAAGCCAGCAGCCAGTACCCCCAAAATGTGGTTAAAGTGTGTTCCAGTATTGTTGTTTATAGGAATCATTCCTAAAGAAACAGAGATTTATGGCACAGACATGCTTATCACTTACATTATGAGACTAAAATAATTGGAAATGGCTTAGTTGTTCAATGCTGGGGCTGCTGAGTGCTGTCACTGAGAATGACCAAGGGGACAGCAGCAACAGTGCCTGCCCGCTGTGGGGACATACGGTAGAACAAGACCTCAGCCCTGGAAGCTTCCCTGACCCACTCTGCCACACACACACACGCATGTGCACACACACACAAACACACACACACATACATACACTATACTTAGAGGGAAAGGAGGGAAGAAGGACACTGTGTCTTATGGGTGATTATTTCTTGGTAGAAGGAATGTGCTTTCTTTTTTTCATATTTAAATCATTATTTACTAAAGAAACATAGTCTGGATAAAACCTAAAGAACTATTTACCTTATTACCTAACTTATTAGCAATAAATGAGACTATTTAAGATATGATTTTAATATTTTATAATATGCCCATTAGAACACTTTAAACATAGACTATCCAGGAAAATGAAAGAATTGAAAAGTGTCTCATGGACCCAGACATTTCTCTTGTGCTTTCTGCTTTTCAAGGCATCCTTGTAAAAGGGAACCCTATCACAGATAATGAAAATACTTCATTTTGGGGCTTCCCGTGATCTTTGCTCTTTCAGGAACATTTCTATGTAATAAAATGTTATCTGTATAAAAATTTTTAAAAATGTGAATCACTCTTATGATCTGCAGACAGACACAGATGCCCATATTGCAGGATTCCAGGCACATGAAAATCCAAGACGAGGTAAAGTAACAGAGACAGAGAGAAGAGCAGTTGTTTCAGGGACTGGGGTGAGGGAATGAGCAATGAGTGATTAGTAGCACAGGTGTCTATGTGATAGAAATGTTGTATAAGTAAATGGTTGTGCCAAACTCTGAATGTACCTAATGAGACTTTGATATACCATTGAAAGGGATCTGAGTAAAATTTTATGTAGGGGTGCCTGGGTGGCTCAGTGGGTTAAAGCCTCTGCCTTCACCTCAGGTCATGATCCCAGGGTCCTAGGATCAAGCCCCACATCGGGATCTCTGCTCCATAGACAGCCTGCTTCCCCCTCACTCTCTGCCTGCCTCTCTACTTACTTGTGATCTCTGTCTGTCAAATAAATAAAATATTTTTAAAAATTTTTATGTAAACTCAAATTCTACTTTATTTAATGAACAAAATCTATTAAGGCATTACACAGGTGTATACAAAACACAAATATTATAAAAAAGGCAATGACACGGGAGGGGAAGGCATTGTTTGGGGCTGCAGTCTGCACCAGCTAATGCTCAGGGTCTAAGGCTGGTTGCTCCACTGAGGCAGGTGATGGTTTAGGCTCTTCAGGAACCCCAGGAGCAGGGGCAAGACCCTGCTGGACCTCCAGGTCAGGCAAAGTGGTCGATGGATCTTCCATCTCAGGAGAGTGAATTAGATTCCTGACTACCCCCTGCACTGGCCCCAACAGGGCAAGTAGTGTCACTGCTTTTCCTGATGGATGAGCCACAGTAGCAGGGATGAAGTGGGCCAGCTCAGGCTCCAAAGATGCAGCAGGTGCCAGAGTGGGTGCTGGGACGAGTTCCTGAGGTGGATCAGGACCTTGCTCTGGGGCTGGTGCTGTAGCTCCAAAAAGAGAAAGTATCATCAGCATGACTGACTTTCCTTTTGCCTTATAATAAAATAAACTTTTCCCACCACTCAGGGTGGTCTGCATTCAAGACCCAACCCCTGGAAGGTCTCCCCAACTGAAGCCCATGGGAACAGGAATCTGAGACTACTCACTCCACTCAGCCCAACCTGTGGCTCACACTGTCTCATTCTCAGGCTCACATGAGACACCCCCAGTCCTCCTCACCCCCAGGCTCTGGCTCTGTGGGCTCAAGCTGTTGCAGCTGTGAGAGCAGAAGCTGGACATGGCACTCCAGGTCTGAGCCTGGCATATTAAGCCCCAGGTATGCCAACAGCATATTCAGGCTGGGTAATTCTGGGAGTTGGAAAAAATCCCCATGATATTGTTCTAGCCATGTGATCAAGATGGAATAAATTGCCCTAGGGACAGACATGTAGGCAGAGAAGTCAGAGGACAGGGCACCCATCCTAACCAATATCCCAGGGAACCCCTGTGGGAAACTGGGCCCCTGGATTTCCACCTCCTGTCAGAGTTCAGTCCTAGTCCTGGTCCACCTGTGATCTGGCAGTCCTGCCTGAGACAGGCCTGGTCACAGACAGTAGGCTGGCAAAAAGGCACTGTGAGTGGGAGTCCTTGATTAATGTTGTGACCATTTCTGTCCTTATAAGGGGAGCTGGACACACTCGTTGGTCTGTCTCCTTGCCCACTTGCCACTTGAATTCAACTGCATGTGCCAAGGAGGGGTGGTGTCTGGCCTCCTAATTATCCTCACTGCACATGCCACTGCTCTGTGAAGATCCAACCAAGGAGGGAACTAAGGGACCTTGTCTCTAGTCAGGCCTTCCCCGGACCCTCCCAATGCCTCAAATGTTACCTCCTGTATGCATGTGTTGTCTTATTCACTAGGTGCCATAAATGGATCTCCTTCCACTGACACTAATATCCCACAGAGTGTGAGATGTCTGCTCCCTTAGCTCTCACTGGGTCTCCTGAGAACCATCTGAGAACCCAGTGTCCAGTTTCTAACAGAATGCTGTGTGATAGTTCCTAAATCCTCAGTTCAGGGTCCTGGAATTGGGGTAGAGATAGGGCAGGGAGAGGGCAAGGATAGAGAATGACCCTCTTAGGGTTCAAGCTATCCTCCATTCCCCTATGCTCTCCCACAGTGCTCACACACCAACCACATCTCTCCAGGACAACTTCCCATTTTCCAGAAGAAGCTGTCAGACGTTTACCCTAAAGCATGAATAACAGATGTGTGGATGAAGGTCCAACAGTCCCTCTAATTTACAGTACCACGCTTGCCTGATGGAGAGGGAAGGCCCTCCTTTATCAGCTAAATCTCACTCACATGTTCCGCTTCTCCTGGGCTCCACCAACTTCATCATAGCTGGAGAAAATGCACCCATATCTAGAGGAGGCCAGGGGACACCACATGAATATCCTGTGGATGCTACATCTCATCATCTGACCCCCTACTAATCTGTAGCCCTGGGGTGCTGCCTGTTCTCTGTAGGGATCCCATTCAGCTCCTAGATAAACGCCTCTACTGAGTGGGACTTCCTGAATGCTTGATGAATGAAAGGGCCCCAACCAGCCCATCACAGATATGTGAGTGGGCCTGGCCCCTTACTAGCACCCAGGATCCCCAGATGGAGTCTCAGATCTCCCTTTGAAAGGCAAAACAACCCAGAGCAAGACCATAGTGATAGTGAAGGATGAGGCAGAGGCTTCATCATGAGTAGCAGGAGA
>NW_019154287.1:30553-98619 GCF_002288905.1 Enhydra lutris kenyoni
GTCAACAACAGAGAGAAGAACTCAGGTCTTTGAGATGGGCTGTATCTGGCCAATGCCCCTAACTGAGTTAGGTTCTCAGTGAAGCAGGTCCTCTCTTGGTGTTGTCAAAAGCCCCAACCAGCTAAGCACTGCTGGTTACTGATCTCCTGAGACCGAGAGACAGTGTTTGTGGGTTCAGTCACTGAGTGTGGGGAAATGTGGTCACACAGCACTGGGAGAAGGGTACTGATACTGTCAAACTTCCCTGGGCTGTGGCCCTCCTACCCTCCATCTCTACTCTCTTCCTCAGCTTTCTCTGGCCACCCTGGCCTCCTTTCTAACCTCCACTCTGGGAACATCAAATTCTGCCTCCAATCCTCTGCTTCATGGTGCTCTCTGCAAGGCTGAATACACCCAGTTTTGTGCAGGGCTGTCTCCTACTTTTCCTGCCATGGGAATTCTCAATGTCATCTCAGCATAGTCTTGTCATTCCCCTCACCTGGTGGAGCTCAGGACTTAGTTGTAGTTCCTTGCTCATTTCCTATGGAGCAATTGCTCTTTTCATTCACATTTTTGTTTCTTGTTTCTCCATCTTCTCCTCTAGACCCTGAGTTCATTGAAGGAGAACCTCGTTGGCTGATAAGTACTGGCACCATCTTAGTGGGCAGTTCCCAGTGACTGGATGAACGGGAGACAGGATCCATCCTGACACCGACCAGCTCCATTGTTTGAGCCTCATTCATTTTGGCCATGTGTATGTCCTTTTCTTTTCTTTTCTCTTCTTTTTTAATTTAACTATGCCTGATTTGGGGCTCAAACTCTTAACCCTGAGATCAAGTATCCTACTGACTGAGGAAGCCAGGTGCCTCTTTGGTGATTTTTAAAGATTTTACTCTGATAACTATTGAAGTTTACTTGGTGATTTTAACATGTTGTAGATATATTACATTATGCTAAATTATCAAGTAACTCCCCAAATTTGGTAGCATGTCACCACATATTTCCCCCCATGACAGTGCTGGGGGTTTTTTTAGATTAGGATACTGAAATCATTTATGTGCTCTTTCAGGAACGCAGAGTTCCTCCATCATGGGCAATCTCAGTCCCTGGGTTGTCATGCACCTCTGATGCCATCAGCACAAGAGAAAAGATGACAACAAAATACACACAGGAGTGTGTTTCCAGCCAGGTCTTGAAGGCCCGAATGTACAGTTTTATGCTCAATTATTTATTTATTTATTTATTTATTTATTTATTTATTTTAGGATTTTGTTTCTTTATTAGAGGAAAAAGTGAAAAGTGCACAAGCAGGAGGGAAAGGAGCAGAAGGAGGGGAACCAGAGAGATGCTGAGGTGAGGAGAACAGGTGTTTCTGATATAGACCTTATTTATTTATTTGTTTATTTGTTTTACAGAGAGATCACAAGTAGGCAGAGAGAGAGGAGAAAGCAGGCTCCCCGCTGAGAGAGAGCCCGATGCGGGGCTCAATCTGAGGACCCTGAGATCATGACCCGAGCCGAAGGCAGAGGCTTTTAACCCACTGAGCCACCCAGGTGCCCCTGTTTCTGATATACACCTTTGGAGGGAACAGCTTAGGCCCCACAGAGCAAGCCTCCATCAGTTCCGGGAGTAATGACTACTCTCAGATGCCTGTGCCCATGCCCTGCCGTCAGAGGAGACCTTCCAGGGATTGCTTGATGGACTCAGAGAACACTGAATGGTGGGAAAATTTTCTTTTATTTAGGAGGGACATGAAAAGTCAATCATGGTGATGATACTTTTCTCTCCTTGCACCTACATCAGCAGCCCCAGAAGAAAATCCTGAACCACCTCAGAGCTACCTCTAGCTCCCAGTGTGGTGCTTTTGGCAGCTTCAGAGCTCAAGTGGCATGGGCGGGAATAAGTTGTGCAGATGATATGGCTGTGGATACAGCAGGGGGGAGGTACCTACCTGAAGGTGCCTAGTGCAAGAAGTGCTTGATTGAAACACTTAGGAGTCTATTACTGTGGGGGACACTCCTGGCTTAAAAGTGTTCAAGTGGTAAAGCTGGGTGGAATCCCAGGTGTAACAGTATGATCTCAGGGTCCCGGGGGTCACAAGAAGAACAGGTGGGACCCAAATGCTTCAGAGTTCCCAGACATCAGTTAGGGAAAAATGGTTGAAAACCACGAAGCTATATCCTGGCTTTCTGCTCTGTGTAGCCCTATACACTGAATCACAGCATGATAGGGTGTTCACTTTACTGGGAGTGGTCCAGCAAAAAACGAACCATGGCAAGATCTCCAACACCCCGCAGGTATGGTGTGGGTCTATGCCACAGGAATCCATAGAAATTGGAGTTGGGTCTGACTGGGTAGTACAGTTGGTTAAGCAACTGTGTTCAGCTCAGGTCATGATCCTGGAGTGCTGGGATCAAGTCCCACACCAGGCTCCCAGCTCCATGGGGAGTTGGCTTCTTCTGCTGGCCTTCTCCCCTCTCATTCTCTCTCTCCCTCTCTCTCTCTCTCTCTCTCTCTCAAATAAATAAATAAAATATTTTTAAAAAATGGATTTGTAACTCAGTCGTGTGCCTGAGATAAACATGCCTTTTCACTGGCAGGGTGAACACAGACCTGTGTGTGGAGTTAAAAACACTGACTGAAACTGAGGAATTAAGACTACTATATATTTTTTTTCCTTCTGTGAGGGCTCACTAAGAGCTGGGGTGCAAATTTTCATCTCCTGGGTAGAAAGCCAGGTGCAGTGATATTCTTATCACCCATTAGCACTGCAAGCCTTCAAGTAGTAATACAGCGCCATATACTGGAATCCAGAGCTGCTTACATGGAGGCCTGTTTCTGCTGCTTAGGAGAGCTGATTTTTCACTAGTTGAAGTACACTTGGAGCTGAGTGCAAGAGATCCATTCCCTAGACGACCATCACAAAAATCTCAATCCTCTCAGGTTTACTGATAATAGAGGGCTGCAAAGCTTCAGAGCTTAGGGAAAACACTAAGTAGCACTCTTTGTATTTTTATTTTGTAGCCTTTTGTTTATTTTTTTTTTCAGGTTTTTCTTATTTTTCATCTCTTCTTAAATAATTTTTATTAGACAGAGAGTGTGGGGGGTGTTCAGAAGAGGCAGAGAATCTGCAAACAGACTTCCTGCTGATCACAGAGTCCAACTCTGGGCAGGATCCCAGGACCCAAAAGTAAAAGACCTGAACAGATACTCATCAACGGAGCCACCCAGGCTACATTTCAAGAGTAGCTTTAAATGAGAAGAAATTAAAATTAGATCACTCCTAAGTATGTAAGAATTAAAAGGAAGAGTAGGAAAGGGAAGAGAAACAAGAACAACAAGAGCAGAGGAAGAGTAGTCCAGGAGTAATAAGAATTTTACTAAAGTGTGGCATGAGACAAAACTAGAAAGAAAGAAATTACTTTGTTAGTAGTATCTTTGTGGTATGGCCAAATGTGTTTTGTTTTTATTCTACATACTTGAAAAAATATCTTCCTATTTTTAAAGCATGCATGAACTATTTCAATTTTATCTTTAATATTGAAAGAAAAGATGTTATATAATTTACTTTCTCAAATGTATTAGGACTTCTGGCAGGAATTCTCCTCAACCACACTGCATCGCCAAGGGTCTTGGAGGTGATCCTTGACTGTGTTCTCAAACATGAACCAATAAGAATAAGCATTCCTGCATCGTGTTTGTTTCTTTTATTGTCCTTACCACATTGATAAGTACTTATTAATTTAGTTATATGCATATTAAATGTCTTTTTCTCTCTCACTTATCAACTCCAAAAGGGCAGTCAACTTTTCTGTTTTATTCATCAATACATAATCAATTGCCTAGCACAGTGACACATTAGTTAGGAACTCAATAAATACCTTGGAATGAATAAATATGTAAATCAAGAAAGTGAAATTGTATCAGAGTTTGGAAGTATAATTGAAAATCTATAAATACGGGGAGATAAGATGGTGGGGAAGTAGGAGGAGGCGCCGTTTCAACCTGTACCCTAATGTGAGCTGATTACCTACCAAAGAACTCTGATCACCCATGAAATCAGCCTGATATCAGAATTATACATGTCTGGATCTCTACAGGGGCAGAAGATGCTAGTGGGCAGGTAAAGTGGAGTGGGAACGTCAGACTGATATGGGTAGATAAACAAAAGTGGGAGGGAGCCACCAGAGGTGACCCATTGGAAAGTAATACCCCAATACAAGAGTGTCCTGCATCTAGGGACCAGCATTAACTTGGAGTCTGGTTGAAAGTTCTCAAAAAGAGCAAAGGATCATGGGGAAAATTGTGGGAATCAGGGTGGTTAGGAACAGGGGCTTAAGTCCCCGGACAAGGACAGCTACCCCTGGCACTGAACCAGAGAGAGTGCGGCGGACAAACCAGGTCTGGGTCCCTGAGCCACCAGCAAACCTGAGAGCATGTGGGGTCTGGCTCACATGAGGGTCTGGGAGACTCGCCAACTGGCAGAAGCATAGCGTTTGGGAGTTCCCATGTAAGTGCCGTGCTGTGCTATCATGTGCCGTGCTATCAGAGTCTGAATTGCGCCCCACGCCCTCCCCTGAGAGAGGTGCGTGCAGGTGCCAGCTCGGCACTCTCAGACACGGAAAGACCAGGCACTCACAGCATGGGCCAGCGGGAAAATCTCAGTGTGCGATCACTGCTTGGAATCTCTCTGGTGGTCTGGAGCTCCCCAGACAGCCACTGCTGTCATGGTTTTGGGTACAAGCAGGGGTTCCTGTGCCCCCAGGGACCGTGACTCAGAACCTACTCTGCCAGCAACTGAGGGGGAACTTATGTACCCTGCAGCATCGAGAAGGGAACAGACTGAGGCTTCTCTCTGAGAGGGAGGTCTGGGTGAAGTTTGCTTTCCTCTAAACCTCCAAAAACCATCAAAACTGTCAAGGCGAGAGAAAAAAAAAACAAAAAAAAAATGACGAACAAACAAACATAAAAACCTCCAGAGAACGAAAGCCTGAAAAACCGGTTTCCTCAGAGCCCACCCCCTTGAGGGGGGTGGAGGACTTAACTCAGGGAACATTGCCTGAACACACATGGCAGACCCTCCCCCAGAAAAGCAACCAGGAAAAAAAGAGAAAAAAAAAAAGACAACAAGAGAACAACCACCACTAGTTCATAGATAAAACTTTTATTTTTAATTCGTTCCCACTATTCTGTTTCATTTTTTATATAGATAATTTTTAACCTATTTACCATCACAGTGAGATGTCCAGTACATCAAATTCCATAATAACCTTTTAACCTGAAATTTTGATACATATACCTGTGTTTTTCTTTTGCTTTTCTATTTTTTATTTTTTTTAATTTTAGTTTAGTTTAGTTTAGTTTATTCTTTTTTTATTTTTATTTTTTAACATTCATATACAGTTAAACTTCATGGTAATCCCCTTTCCCCAATGAATGCCACCCCTATAGGTAAACAAATTTTTAATCCCCCTTTATCTTAGGAAAATTGAGTCCTTTAACAATGATATCAAGATACATCTAGGAAGAATCAAAATAAACTTCCTCGCCCACACTGAGAATTTATAACCACTCTCCCATCTTTTTCTTCTGCCAGTGTTTCTGTGTATTTGTGCTTCTCCTGATAGTATATAAATCTTATACTTGGGGTTTTTTTTGATGAGGTTTTTTTTTTTTTTTGGCTTTTATATATATACATATAAATTTTTTTCTCTTGTCATATACTTTTTTATTTTTAGTAAATTTTTTAAAATTTTCTTTTCAGTGTGACAGTATTCATTGTTTTTGTACCACTCCCAGTGCTCCATGCAATACATGCCCTCCCTAAATCCCACCACCTGGTTCCCCCATCCTCCCACCCCCTGCCGCTTCAAAACCTTCAGGTTGTTTTTCAGAGTCCATAGTCTCTCATCGTTCACCTCCCCGTCCAATTTTCCTCAACTCCCTTCTCCTCTCCATCTCCTCTTGTCCTCCAAGTTATTTGTTATTCTCCACAAATAAGTGAAACCATATGATAATTGACTCTCTCTCCTTGAGTTATTTCACTCTGCATAATCTCTTCCAGTCCCATCCATGTTGCTTCAATAGTTGGGTATTCATCCATTCTGATGGAGGCATAATACTCCATAGTGTATAGGGACCACATATTCATTATCCATTCGTCCGTTGAAGGGCATCTTGGTTCTTTCCACAGTTTGTTGACTGTGGCCATTGCTGCTATAAACATTGGGGTACACATGGCCCTTCTTTTCACTACCTCTGTATCTTTGGGGTAAATACCCAGTAATGCAAATGCAGGGTCATAGGGAAGCTCTATTTTTAATTTCTTGAGGAATCTCCACACTGTTCTCCAAAGTGGCTGCACCAACTTGCATTCCCACCAACAGTGTAAGAGGGTTTCCCTTTCTCCACATCCTCTCCAACACACGTTGTTTCCTGTCTTGCTAATTTTGGCCATTCTAACTCGTGTAAGGTGGTATCTCAATGTGGTTTTAATTTGTATCTCCCTGATGGCTAGTGATGATGAACTTTTTTTCATGTGTCT
The DNA here is from genome assembly GCF_002288905.1 of Enhydra lutris kenyoni. Classification (NCBI taxonomy): domain Eukaryota; kingdom Metazoa; phylum Chordata; class Mammalia; order Carnivora; family Mustelidae; genus Enhydra; species Enhydra lutris. The sequence continues at coordinate 37,077 of NW_019154287.1, forward strand.
GATAGCCATTTGTATTTCTTCATTGGAGAGGTGTCTGTTCATATCTTCTGCCCATTTATTGATATGACTATCTGTTTTCTGTGTGTTGAATTTGAGGTGTTCTTTATAGATCCTGGGTATCAACCTTTTGTCTGCACTGTCATTTGCAAATATCTTCTCCCATTCCGTGGGTTGCCTCTTTGTTTTGTTGACTGTTTCCTTTGTTGTGCAGAAGCTTTTGATCTTGAGGAAGTCCCAAAAGCTCATTTTTGCTTTTGTTTCCTTTGCTGTTACAGCCATATCTTGAAAGAAGTTGCTGTGGCTGATATCGAATAGATTACTGCCTATGTTCTCCTTTAGGATTCTGATGGATTCCTGTCTCATGTTAAGGTCTTATATTCATTTCGAGTTTATCTTTGTGTACGGTGTAAAAGAGTGGTCTAGTTTCATTCTTCTACATATAGCTGTCCAGTATTCCCAACATCATATATGGAAGAGACGGTCTTTTTTCCACTATATATTTTTTCCTGTTTGGTTGAAGATTATTTGAACATAGAGTTGAGGGTCCATATCTGGGCTCTCTACTCTGTTCCACTGGTCTATGTGTCTGATTTTATGCTTGTACCATGCTGTCTTGGTGATCAGAGCTTTGTAGTAAAACTTGAAATCTGGTAATGTGATGCCACCAGTTTTATTTTTGTTTTTCAATGTTTCCTTAGGGATTGGGGGGTCTGTACTGATTACATAAAAAAATTTAGGATTATTTGCTCCAGCTCTTTGAAAACTACTGGTGGAATTTTGATCGGAATGGCATTAAAAGTATAGATTGCTCTAGGCAGTATAGACATTTTAGCAATGTTTATTCTTCCAATCCAAGAGCATGGAATGGTCTTCCATCTTTTTGTGTCTTCTGCAATTTCTTTCATGAGTGTTCTGTAGTTCCTCAAGTACAGATCCTTTACCTCTTTGGTTAGGTTTATTCCCAGGTATCTTATGGTTCTTGGTGCTCTAGTAAATGGAATCGATTCTCTATTTTCATTGTTAGTGTATAAGAAAGCCACTGATTTCTGTACATTGACTTTGTATGCTGCAACGTTACTGAATTGCTGTATGAGTTCTAGTAGTTTGGGGGTGGAGTCTTTTGCGTTTTCCATTTAAAGAATCATGTCATCTGCGAAGAGAGAGAGTTTGACTTCTTCATTGCCAAATTGGATACATTTTATTTCTCTTTATTGTCTAATTGCTGTTGCTAGGACTTCTAATACTATGTCGAACAAGAGTGGTGAGAGTGGGCATCCTTGTCATGTTCCTGATCTCAACGGGAAGGCTGCAAGCTTTTTCCCATTGAGGATGTTATTTGCTGTGGATCTTTCATAGATAGATTTTATGAAGTTCAGGAATGTTCCCTCTATCCCTATACTTTTAAGTGTTTTAATCAGGAACGATGCTGGATTTTGTCAAATGCTTTTTTTCTGCATCAATTGATAGGACCATGTGGTTCTTCTCTCTTCTCATAGATTTGTTCTATCACATTGATTGGTTTGTGAATGCTGAACTATCCTTGTAACCCAGGGGTGAATCCCACCTGGTCATGGTGGATAATCTTTTTAATGTATTGTTGGTTCCTGTTTGCTAGGATCTTGTTGAGAATCTTCGCATCCATATTCATCAGTGATATTGCTCTGAAATTCTCCTTTTTGGTAGGGTATTTGCCTGTTTTGGGGATCAGGGTAATGCTGGCTTCATAAAATGAGTCTGGAAGTTTTCCTTCTGCTTCAAATTTTTGAAACAGCTTCAGGAGAATAGGTATTATTTCTTCTTTGAAAGTTTGGTAGAATTCCCCAGTGAATCCGACATGTCCTGGGTTCTTGTGTTTTGGGAGCTTTTTGATCACTGCTTTAATCTTGTTACTAGGTATCGGTCTATTCAGGTTGTCAATTTCTGCCTGGTTCAAATTTGGGAGTTTGTAGTTTTCCAGGAAAGCATCCATTTCATCTATGTTGTTTAGTTTATTGGCCTATAACTGTTGATAATAACTTCTGATGATTATTTCTACTTCCTTGGTGTTAGTTGTGATCTCACCCATTTCATTCATAATTTTTAATTTGGGCTTTCTCTCTTTTCTTTTGGATTAGTGTGGCCAATGGTTTATCGAGCTTATTGATTCTTTCAAAAAAATAGCTTCTAGTTTCATTGATATGTTCTAATGTATCTCTGGTTTCTACCACATTGATCTCTCCTCTAATCTTGATAATTTCCCTTCTTATGTGTGGAGTTGGTTTGATTTGTTGTTGCTTCTACAGTTCGTTAAGGTGCAGAGACAGCTGGTTTATTCTGGATTTTTCAATTTTTTTGAGGGAGGCTTGGATGGCTATGTATTTACTCCTTAAGAATGCCTTTGCTCTATCCCATAGGCTTTGGACTAAAGTGAAGTGTCTTCATTCTCATTGGTTTCCATGAATTGATTAAGTTCTTCTTTGATCTCATGGTTGATCCAAGCATTCTTAAGCAAGGTGGTCTTTAGCTTCTAGGTATTTGAGTTCCTTCCAAGCTTTTCCTTGTGATTGAGCTCCAGATGCAAAGCATTGTGATCTGAGAATATGCAGGGAATAATGTCAGTCTTTTGGTATGGGTCTTGATTTGTGACCCAGTATGTGATCTGTTCTTGAGATGTTTCCATGTGCACTTGAGAAGAATGTGTATTCTGTTGTTTTAGGGTAGAATGTTCTGTATATATCTATGAGGTCCATCTGGTTCAATGTGTCATTCAATGCTCTTGTTTCTTTATTGATTTTCTGCTCCAATGACCTGTCTATTACTGAGAGAGGCATGTTAATATCTCCTACTATTAATGTATTCATATCAATATGACTCTTTATCTTCATTAATAGTTTTCTCATGTAATTGGCTGCTTCCATTTTGGGGGCATAGATATTTACAATTGTTAGATCATCATGGTGGATAGTCCCTTTAAGAATGATGTAGTGTCCTTCTGTATCTCTGACTACAGTATTTAGATTAAAATCTAATTTATCTGAAATGAGATTCGTTACCCCAGCCTTCCTTTGAGGCCCATTGGCATGAAAGATGTTTCTCCATCCCTTCACTTACAGTCTGGGTGTATCTTTAGATTCAAAATGGGTCTCTTGTAGACAACATATGGATAGGTCCTGTCATTTTATCCAATTTGCAACCCTGTGTCATTTTATGGGTTCATTTAGGCCATTCACATTGAGAGTGATTATTGATAGATAAGTATTTATTCATCGTGTTACCTTTGAAGTCTTTCTTTCTGTAGACTGTCTATATATTTCTGTTCAGTGATATTTTTAGGATTTTTTCCCTTTTATAGAACCCCCCTTAATATTTCCTGCAGTGTCGGCTTGATGGTTGCATAGTCTTTTAAGCCTTGCCAGTCTTGGAAACTCTTTATCTCTCCATCCATTTTGAATGTCAGTCTTGCTGGATAAAGTATTCTTGGCTCCATGTTCTTTCTTTTAGTGCCGTGAATATACCTTGTCAGGCCTTTCTGGCTTGTCAGGTCTCTGTGGATAGTTCTGACGTTATTCTGATGGGCTTTCCTCTGTGCATAAGGAGCTTCTTTGTCCTGGCTCTTTTCAAGAGGATCTGCCCACAATTATAATAATTCCTCATTCTTACTATTAGATGTCTCGAGGACTTTCAAGAATCTATAATTTTGGGGGGAAACCATTCTGCCTCTAGTACATGAACGCTCATTCCATTTTGGAAATTGGGAAAATTTTCATGGACAACTTATTCCACTATATCTTCTAGACGTCTTTCTTTCTCCTCCCTTTCAGGCATTCCAATAATTCTGACAATTGAACGTTTCATGGCATCATTTATTTACCTGATTCTGTTTTCGTGGCTTCTAAGCTGTTTGTTCCAGGCTTCCTCCTGATCCTTTCTATCTGTTTGTCCTCCAGATCACTAATTCTGTCCCCTGTCTCAGTTACCCTAGCTTTTAGAGAACTGAGATTAGATTGGAACTCATTGAGAGCATTTTGAACATCATCCTTGGTGGCTTTCAGTTCTGCCCTAATCAATTCCGTTTGGTCATCCATGGTTTTCTCCACCTAGCTATTTCCTGGATAATTGTTAGCCTGAATTCCCTTTCTGACATTTTGTCTATGTCGATAGCAATTAGCTCTGTTGCAGAAGGCCCATCCCCTGTATTTTTATTCTCTTGGGCATTCCTCCTCCTAGTCATTTTGGTGAGAGATGACTGAACAGATGTAGGTGGATGTATCAACTGTGGTGCAGTCAAGGTGCACCCTGGAACGATTCTGAGCAATCAGGATTCCCCACCCAAAAGAGAGAAAAAAGAAAAGAAAAAGAAAAAAGAGAGAGAGAAAGAGACAGGAAATAAAGGGAAGATAAAAGAGAAGGCTCAGCCCAAAAGGGCCCCAAGGTAAGATTTATATATTATCAGGACAAACACAAAAACACAGAAACACTTGCAGAAGAAAAAGATGGGAGAGTGGTTATAAATTCTCAGTGTGGGCGAGGAAGGTTATTTTGATTCTTCCTGGATGTATCTTGATATCTTTGTTAAAGGGCTCAACTTTCCTAAGATAAAGGGGGATTAAAAATTTGTTTACCTAGAGGGGTAGCATTGATTGGGGAAAGGGGATTACCTTGAAGTTTAACTCTGTATGAATATTAGAAAATAAAAATTAAAAAAGAATAAACTAGACTAAACTAAACTAAAGTTTAAAAAATAAAAATTAAAAAATAGAAAAGCAAAAGAAAAACACGGGTTTATGTATCAAAAAGTTCAGGTTAGAAGGTTATTATGGAATTTGATGTACTGGACATTTCACTGTGATGGTAAATAGGTTAAAAATAACCTATATAAAAAAATAAGCCAGAATAGTTGGAACGAGTTAAAAATAAAAGTTGAATCTATGAAGTAGTGGTGGTTGTTCTCTTGTCATCTTTTTGATTTTCTTTTTCTTTCCTGGTTGGTTTTCTGGGGGAGGGGCCTGCCACGTGGGTTTTCAGCCAATGATGTTCCCTCAGTTAAGTCCTCCCACCCCCCTCAAGGGGGTGGGCTCTGAGGAAACCGGTTTTTCAGGCTTTTGTTCTCTAGAGTTTTTTATGTTTGTTTGTTTGTTTGTTTTCTCTCGCCTTGACAGCTTTTGATGGTTTTTGGATGTTCAGAGGAAAGCAACTGCACCCTGACCTCCCTCTAAGAGAGAAGCCCCATTTTGCTCCCTTGTGTGTGCTGCAGAGCTGCTGGCAGAGTAGGTTCCCAGTTGTGGTCCCTAGGGATGCAGGATATACTGCTTTTACCCAAAAACACAGCAGTGACGTCTGTCTGGGAATCTCCAGACCGCCAGGAGGTTCCAAGAAGCAATCGCACACTGAGCTTTTCCTGGTGGCCCAGGCTGGGAGTCCTTGGTCTTTCTGGGTCCGTGAGCACCGGGCTGGCAACTGCAGGCACCTCTCCCAGGGGAGGGTGTGGCACACACGGGTCTCAGGCTCTGATAGTATGGTGAGGGTCTAAGAGCGCAGGGCTGGGCCTTCACGCACCTCTCTCAGGGAGGCTGTGGGGCAAGCGTCTCAGGCTCTGATAGCATGGTGCGATGTTCTGCTGTCTGGCGAGTCTCCCAGGCCCTCACAGGAGATGGACCCCACGCATTCTCGTGCACGCTGGTGGCTCAGGGACCAAGACATGGTTTCTCTGCTGCACTCTCTGTGGCTCAGTGCCAGGGGAGGCTGTCCTGGGTCTGGGGACTTAAGCCCCTGTCCCTAACTGCCCCAATTCCCACTAATCCCCCCCTCGATCCTTTGCTTTTTTGGAGAACTTTCAACCACGCTCCAAGTTAATGCTGGTCCCCAGACACAGGGCACTCTCATATTGGGGTATTACTTTCCAATTGGTCACCTCTGGTGGCTCCCTCCCTCTTTTGTTTATCTACTGATATCAGTCCAACGTTCCCACTCCGCTTTACCTGCCCACTGGCGTCTTCTGCCCCTGTAGAGATCCAGACGTGTATAATTCTGATCTCAGGCTGATTTCATGGGTGATCAGAATTCTTTGGTAGGTAATCAGCTCACTTTCGGGTACAGGTTGAAACAATGCCTCCTCCTACTTCCCCGCCATCTTGTCTCCCCTCTTATTATTATTGTCATGCTATGTATCTTAAGTGCTTTTAGACAACATTTCATTTTTTCGTTCATCCACAGGCTGATGCTCTACATAAAGAGGAGGGGCAAAATATTGTGAGCAAATACAATTAATGAAAAGTGGCAAGAAATCAGAATTCTCATTCTTTCCCTTGACATGTCTACCTTTATCCTTTTGCTGTCATCCTTCAATTTTTGGATCCTCTCCCATCTCCTGGACCTTTATTCAGATATTTTTTACCTGTATAGTGAATTTCAAACAATGGTTTATTTATGGTAGCCATACATCATGTTGGCATTGCTTATCATTGTTTGTACATTATGACTACATTCTTTAGTGGACCATTCTGCACAATGTTGTGTCTAATAACCCTGATGTTATACAGTGATTAACCCTGTTACCCTCATCTAGGGTCACTGTTCTCTGGCTGGGGATTGGTATAGCGTGGATTAGCTGTCATGACTGATGACATTTACTTTCTAGGAAATCCCAGTGCTACAGATTAGAAGGCGGATGCCAATTTTCTCTTCTACTGCTATCATAACTATCTTCTCATCTTCATTTAACTCCTTCTCAACATGTAAGTTTAACAGGCATTATCAATGTTAGCCTGCTGCTGTACAGATATGCAGCACACTCTTGGAAATTTAATATTCTACACTCAGTGAAGACAACTATTTTTTTTATTAAATGAGATTTTTAAAGTAATGGTGGTTGTGTTTAAGGAAAAAAGGTGCTTTTTAAAATCTTGTTAAGAAGCAGGTGTGTGATATAGAGTTGAAACAAAGCAAAAAGATTTATTTCTTATAATTTAATTTTTGATAAATTGAAAACTACTGAAAGTGGAAATAAAGATTGTGATGTCTGTCCAATATTATTTTTCTATATTTTATCTTGTGTTTGCTTTGTAGCTTCAACCTATGCTTTGTACATCATCCTATCAATCTTCAGTATCCAAATAACTAAATAACCAAAGTTTCTGGCATATATAAGTTCTGGATATTATATTTCAAATGAGTTTTTCATAGGAGAATAATTTGAAAGGTGTTAAGTGTGACTTAGTTGAAAAAAATCAATATTTTGAACGTTCTTTTTAAAAAAGTGAATAGTTACTATTGTGAGTCTGTGGCAAATCTGCTTTCAGTAGATATCCAAATTCTTTTGGTACAAATCTCTCTTTATTTTTCTAGAAAGAAAATTACTGAGAAAGTATTAGATGCATGCCTTAGTGGAGAGCCCTTGATATCAGGAACACTCCTAATGGGTGCCTTTATTTAGTCCTTTTTTATTATTAATATATCATGTATTATTTGTTTCAGGGGTAAAGATACGTGATTCATCAGTCTTACACAACACAACACACAGCGCTCATCAGAATATATATCCTTCCCAACATCTATCACACAGCCAGTCTTTCCTCCCCCCTTTCCCTCCTGCAACCCTCAGTTTGTTTCTAGAGATTAGGAGTCTCTTATGGTTTGTCTTCCTCTCTGGTTTCATCTTGTGTCATTTTTTTTTCTCTTCCTCTATGATTTTCTGCCTTTTTTATTCTTAAATTCCCCTTATCAGTGAGATTGTATGATAAATTTCTTTCAATGATGGACTCATTTTGCTTAGCATAAAATCCTCTAATTCCATCCATGTCTTTGGAAATGGCAAGAGTTCGGATTGTTGTTGTTGTTGTTGTTGTTGTTGTTTTTGTTTTGTGTTCTTTTTTTTTTTTTGATGCTTGGTTAGTATTCCATTGAATACACATGACACATCTTCTTTATCCATACCTCTGTCAGTGGACATCTGTGCTTTCTCCATACATTGGTTATTGTGGACATTGCTGTTACAAATAGAAATAAAAGGCATTTGAATCAGCAAAGAAGAGGTCAAACTCTCACTCTTTACAGATGATAGGATAATTTATGTGAAAAACCCAAAACCTCCACCCCAAAACTGCTAGAACTCATACAGGAGTTCAATAAAGTGTCAGGATATAAAATGAATGCACAGAAATCAGTTGCCTTTCCATACAGCAACAATGAAACAGAAGAAAGAGAAATTAAGGTGTGGCTCCCACTTACAGTAACATACAAAACCATAAGATACTTAGGAATAAACCTAACCAAAAAGACAAAGGATCTGTACTCAGAAAACTATAGAATACTCATGAAAGAAATGGAGGAAGACACAAAGAAAGGGCAACATGTTCCATGCTCATGTACTGGAGGAACAAATATTGTGAAAGTGTCTATGCCACCTAGAGCAATCTACACAATCAATGCAGTCCCTGTCAAAATACCATCAACTGTTATCACAGAACTGGAATAAATGATCCTAAAATTTGTATGGAACCAGAAAAGACTCCAAATAGCCAAAAGAATGTTGGAAAAGAAAACCAAAGCTGGTAGTATCAGGATTCTGGACTTCAAGCTCTAATACGAAGCTGTAATCATCAAGACAGTATGGTCCTGGCCCAAAAGAAGACATATATGTCAATGGAACAGAATAAAGAGCTCAGAAATGGACCCTCAGTTCTATAGTTGACTAATCTTTGACAAATCAGGAAAGGGTATTAATTGGAAAAAAACTTTATTCAACAAATGGTTTTGGGAAAATTGGACAGCCACATGAAATGGGACCATTTCCTTACACCATTCACAAAAGTAGATTCAAAATGGATGAAAAACCTCAACATGGGAAAAGAAACCTTCAAAATCCTTCAGGAGAACACAGGCAGCAACCTCTTCGACTTTGGCTCCAGCAACTTCTTGCTAGACATATTTCCAAAGGCAAGGGCAGAAATGAACTATTGAGACATCATCAGGATAAAGGGCTTTCACACAGCAAAGGAAACGTTCAACAAAACCAACAGGCAACTGACAGAATGGAAGAAGATATTTGCAAGTGACACATCAGACACAGGGCTAGTATCCAAAATCTATAAAGAACTTATAAAACTCAACACCTAAAAGAACAGGTAATCCAATCAAGAAATGAGCAGAAGACATGAACAGACATTTCTACAAAGAAGACATACAAATGTCTAACAGTTACATGGAAAAGTGCTCATCATCATTCAGCATCAGGGAAATCCAAATCAAAACCTCAGTGAGATACCACAGCACACCAGTCAGATTGGCTAAAATTAACCAGACAGGAAAAAACAGGCATTTGCGAGGATGTGGAGAAAGGCAAACCCTCCTTCACTGTTGGTGGGAATGCAAGCCTGTGAAGCCACTCTGGGAAACAGTATGCAGTTCCTCAAAAAGTTGAAAATAGAGCTACTCTACGACCCAGGAATTCCACTACTGATAAGATACACACATAGTGATTTGAAGGGGCACATGCACCTTAATATGTATAGAAGCAATGTCCACAATAGCCAAACTATGGAAAGAGCTTAGATGTACATCAACAGAAGAATGGATAAAGAATATGTGGTGTATATATACTATGGAATATAATGCAGCCCTCAAAAAATCATGAACTCTTGCCATATGCAATGATGTGAATGGAACTGGAGGGTATTGTGCTATGTGAAATAAATCAATCAGAGAAAGACAATTATTATATGATCTCACTGATATGAGGAATTAGAGAAAAAAGATAGAGGATCATAAGAGAAGGGAAGGAAAAATGGAACAAGACAAACCCAGAGATAGAGACAAACCATAAGAAACAATCTCAGGAAACACACTGAGAGTTGCTAGAATGAAGGGAGGGTGCAGAGGATGGGGTTGCTGGGTGATGGACATTGCAAAGGGTATGTGCTATGTTGAGCATGTTAATTGTTTATGACTGATGAATCACAGACCTGTACCCCTAAAGCAAATAATACATTATATGTTAACTAAAAAAAAAAAGAAAGTAATCAAATATCATGATCTGTGGAGAAAAAGACACCAACGTCATCCCACTACTAAGGCAATTCCGTTGGAAAACAGGAAAAGATAAGCTTAAATTCAATCATAAAAGACAATTATGGGATCTTAAGATATCGGAAGCTCTAAATATCTTTATTTCATTTGCAATTCCTATGTTTTGTCTAATTATCATTTTTTAAAAAAGAGTTTATTTATGTATTTATTTGAGAGAAAGAATGCATATGAACAGGGGAAGGAGCAGAGGGAGAGGGACAAGCAGACTCCATGCTGAGCTCAGAACATGACATAGGGCTTATTCCTAAACCCCAAGATCATGACCTGAGCTGAAATTAAGAGTCTGTAGCTCAATTCACTAAGGTACCTAAGCACCCCTTCATTTTTTATTGTACTAAATTTACTACATGAAATGTGCTAAACTAAATGTACTAAACTAAAGTCAGACTTTTTAGCTATTGTATTTTAAATTTTAAGATACTTTGTATTGTTCTACCCCTGCAAAAAAATATAATTATTTTAGCAACGGACCATGTGACTAAATTTGCTTTAAGTAGAAATATCGATTTCAATGGACTATTTCCCAGTTACATCACAATCTTGTATCTATAATTTCAGAACTCAATTTATATGCAAATACATTACATTTAGAGATTGGTCTCTTCCAAACTATTGCCTCTGGTAGATATTGTTTTCTTTCCATATTGATATATATGAATTAAAACAATCTCTCTTTTACATGAACATTCTCTTGTGAATATTAAAAACTATTCTTAGCAGTGAATAGCACAGAAGTTACTTGCTTTCAAAATTAAAATAGTCAACCAACTGTAAATTATTAATGTATCTTAACAATTAAGATGAAAGACAATGTCTTGCTGACAGAGGAAATTATATTAGGCATAGAGAGAGAAGAGGAAGTTTGAACTGGTATTGCTACACCAAAGGAAAGAATAAGCGGCAGATAGAAATGCAGAGAGAAAATAGCCTGTTAAGTTTTAGTGATTTAAAAGAAATATTGTGACAACAATTTAAATTCAGATGGGTAAGGACCAATGTGAGCCACAGGCTAGGCTGTTGTTCAGGATTTGTCTGGAGGGAAAAGCACAGCTTCCAGACCTATTAAGAACAGAAAAAAGAAAAAAAAAAAAAAAAAAAAAAAAGAAAGTTCCTATTTGTGCTCAGTAATCAAATCTGAAGACTGGGGGAATTGTTATACCATACACTTTTTTCTATTCTGCCAGACAAGAGTAATTTAAATGATCTAGTTCAAGGAAGGAAAGGATTAAAAGTATACCAATTATTCCTTCTACATCATCATAAAAGTAGTCTCGTCTTTCTGGATTTTGTTTTGGACATTTCATTCTAATACTGAAGTACCAATAACATATTTTGATAGGTCATCAATAATTTGAACAAAGAAAATCATAAGTACATTTTAAAGTACTCTGATGATGCTCAAGAGACCAGTGGTTTGCAAGAGAGCATCAGGTTTTTGTTTTGTTGTTGTTGTTGTTGTTGTTGTTTTAATGTTCAGTTAGCCATTGTGTATTACATCATTGGTTTCTGATGTAGTGTCCAGTGACTCATTTGCACGTAACACCCAGTGTTCACCACAACATGTGCCCTCCTTAACACCCATCACCTTATTACCCCATCCTCCCATCTCCCTCCCCTCTGTAACCCTCAGTTTGTTTCCTGGAGTCCAGGGTCTCTCATGGTTTGTCACCCTCTCGGATTTCTTCTTACTGATGAATTAGTCAGGTAACAGTTATTGACAAATCTATGTAGAAGTTATGGGTCACTTTGCTAGAGGTGCTTCAAGAGTCTACTCCATGGGATTTCATTATCCTGTGGTAGAAAAGCATGAAAAATTAAAAAATGAAAAAAATAATTTCAAAAACTAATTAAGCAAACCAGCCAGTTTTGTGATAGAAAATGATGGAGATAGAGTAGTGGACCATTCAGCAGGATGACCACAGCGGGCCTAAAGAGATATATTTTACTAAGAACTGGATGAAGAGGAGAAAGATGAATGATAACCAGAAGAACTGCCTTCTTCTTAGGTGGGGGTCACAAATTCAAAGCTAGGATCTGATTTTTTAATTTGCTATTGAATACACAGTACCTGGAAAATACAGAGTATATGTTAATTGTGTAGTTAACAAATGATGATATCTTTTTTACATCTGGAAAGATTAAATAAGGGTGAGTTTATTATTTGTGGAAAACCCATACACATTTAGGAAGCTGGAAGTCACAGATGAATCTTCTGCTTCCTTGAGTTTTGTTATAGTTGGTATTTCCATAATATACTGGTTTTTGCAAGATAATAAATTTATTACCTATGATCAGTAGATAGTTGTTGCTGATATATTATTCTCTCAAAGTTGTGGAAATTTTCAATATAAAATACAACTTTATACCTCATACAATAACAGGGTCCTGGAGGATCTCCACACATTTTTAGTATTGGTTGAATTTCAGCTGGGAACCCTGGTCCCAGCCTTGAAGCTGTAGGAGGTTAAGTTTGCAAATCAACGTGGCTGGACTTTTCCCAGCCATAAGGATGAGATTCTATTTCCAAAATGAGTGGCCTTCTCTAAAGGGACTGATAAAGCCTCCTGAAAGTAGAGAGGAGAAGAGACAGGAAAGAGGGGTCTGGGGCCGAAAGAGGGGGTCTCTGGGGGGGAGGACTGCCCCTCTAACAGCAGTAGGGAACTCTGAAGAAAGACTTTTTCTAGTAGTTTCTAGAACAGGAAGAGTGGCCCTGGCAGAACCCTCAAAGGAATCCTGAAGTACCCAAGATGCCAGTGAGGTACATGTCCTGGGTTAATGAAAAGTCCTGGCCAATGGTATCCAGTCCTGGTAGTCACTGGTCAGACTGCTGTTCCAGGACAGCCCTCAGCTAAGACAGCTGGGGCCACAGGAGAAAGGTAAAAATATATATTTTGAAAAATACCCCTTTTATCTATATAAGAACCATTCAAAACACTGCTGGAAAGTATCATTGAACAAAGGAAATTGAAAGAGATTCCATATTCTTGGATAAAAGATTCAATATTGTCAAGATGTCAGTTCCTCAAAATTGGTCTATAGATTCCACACAATCCATATCAAAATCTCATCAAATTTATGGATATCAGCAAACTGATTCCAAATTAACTTGAAAGGGCTGAAGTTCAAGAAGAGCCAACATAATAATGAAGAAGAAGAACAAAGTCAGAGCACAGGTCAAACTCTTCTTCAAGACTTACTATAAAACTGTAATCAAGATAGTGTGGTTATGGGTAAAAGAATAGACAGAGTAATGGAATGGGGAAGAGAGCCCATAGATAGTTCCACAGAAGTACGTCAACTGATCTTTGACAAAGGAGCAAAGTCAGTATACTAGAACAATGAATTCTTTTACCAATAATGCTGCAACTAGACATTCACATGGAAAAAAAAAAAAGACAGAGACCATATACCCTTCATGAAAATTGACATAAAATGGATCACAGACCTAAATGTAAAATCAAAAAGTATAGAACTCCTACAATATAGTATAGGAGAAAATCTATGGCCTGGGGTCTGGTAATGATTTTTAGGTACAACATTAAAGACATGATCCATGAAAGAAACGATTGATTTACTGGACCTTATTAAAATTAAGAACTTCTTCTCTGCAAAAGACAGGTCACACACTGGGAGAAAATATTTACAAAAGACATATCTGATAAATAACCATTATCCAAAATATACAAAGAACTCTTAAAATGCAACATTAGAAAATGGACAACACAATTAAAAATTGGACAAAAGACCTCAACAACAACATCATCAAATATTTATAGTTGGCAAGAAAACAGAAGGAAAGATGTTCAACTTCCTCTGACAGCAGGAAATTGTAAGTTAAAAATGAGATGGCACCGCCCACCTGTGAGAATGGACAGAATCCAAAACAGATGAGCCAAAATGCTGGAAAGGATACAGAACAACAGAATCTCTCATTCACCGATGGTGGGAATGAAATGGTATAGCCATTTTGGAAGACAGTTTGGTGGATTCTTCCAAAACTAAACATACTCTTACCATATTATCAAGCAACGACAGTCTTTGTAATTACCTGAATGTGTTGAAAACATGTCAACATACAAACTTGCACATGGATGTTAATGCAGTTTTATTCATAATTGCCAAGAACTTGGAAAGGTGTCTTTATGTGTGGGTGAATAGATTAAAGGAAACACACACACACACACACACACACACACACACACACACACACAAAACTTCAGTACATCAAAAGAGATTCAGTTCTACAAGGAATTTGCTATCAAGCCATGGACAGACGTGGAAGAAATTTAAATACTTATTATTAAGTAAAGAAGATAGTATGAAAGTTATATGTATGATTCCACCATGACATTCTGTACCAATAAGAATGGTGAAGCAGTTAAAGTATCTGTGTTTGCTAGGGTTTAGAGGGGAGGAAAGGATGAATAGACAGAGCAGAGAGGATTTTTAAGGTGACAATGTTCAGTATGATACTATAATGGTAGATACACCTGATTATACATTTATCAAGATCCACATGATGTATGACATCAATAGTGAACCTTATGATAAACTTGATTTTGGATGCTAATGACACGTTAACATAGGTTCATTGGTCATAACAAATGTATCATATCATGTTAGATATGGATAGTGGGAGGGGTTGTGCATTTGTGGAGATGAGGAATATATAGGAATTCTCTGTCGTTTCTGCTCAATTTTGCTGTGAACCTAAAACTTATCTTGAAAATATAACTGTTTTATTTTGTTTTAGTTTTAAAAAATAAAGAATGTGTATTCTGCTACTTTTGTATGGTATGTTCTGTAAATATCTCTTAAATCAATTTGGTCTACATACAAAAGGAACTTTCTTCCTCTCAGCACTTTGGCTATGTCATGCCATTCTCTCCAGACCTGGAAAGTTTCTGCTGAAAAATCAGATGATTGTCTCATAGGGCTTCCCTTGTATGCAACAAGATGTTTTTCACTTAAGATACTCTATTTAACTTTTGAAATTTTGACTAATGTCTTGGTGTGGATCTCTATACCTTAATTGGAGCTCTCTCTGCTTCCTGGACTTGAATGTCTTTTTTCTTTCCCAATCAAGGAAATGTTCCACGATTATTTCCTCAAATAAGTTTTCTGCCTTGTCTCATTTCCTCTTGGAACCCTTATAGTGGGGAATATTATTCCACCTGATATGTCCCATAAGCCTCTTAAGCTATCTTCATGTTTTAAAGTTCTACTTTCATTTTGTTCTTCTGTTTGGGTGAATTATGCTGCCCTGTTGTTGAGCTTGCTGATCAATTGGCTTCATCCAGTCTCTTGTTGAACCTTTCTAATGTTCTTTTTAGTTTAGTTGTTGCATTCCTCAGACATCTGATTGGTGCTTTCTTATATTTTCTTCCTCTTTGATGAAGTTCTCACAGTGTTCACCCTGTGAGTTTCTCCTGAGTTTCCTGAAAATCTTTATAACCGTTACTTTGAATTTTTTATCAAGTAGATTAGTTATTTCCATTAATTTTTCCCCTGAGCTGTGTCTTGTTCTTTCATTTAGAATATAGTCATTTCTCTTTCTGTTTATTTTATCTAACTCTCTGTGTTTGTTTCTGTGTATTATGTGAAAGAGTTCCCCCTCCTAGATGCGAGGGAGTGAGTGGCCTTGTGTAGGAGATGAAATACCATTCAAACTTACCTAGCACTTGGTAGTCTCTCGGACCTTTGTGACTGTCTCAGAAGCTTCATTTATTCTTCCTAAGCATTAACTGTTGAGGGTGTAGCAAAACTTGTAGTGCTCTAAAGGGAAGAATCTCAGTCAACACTTGGCTTCGGGCTGACTGGAAGCCAGATCCTTAGGCAACTGATTTTAGCTTATGTAAACACATATACAGTTCTGTGGGACCACAATCATAGACTCTATTGATCTTCAGACCAAGAGATCTGGAGGTGTCTTCACCACTTATTTGCAAGAATTGATGTTTCAGAAGAGTGTGTATGTTCCTTTCTGGGAGGTAACTTTTTGCTTTGGTGAGGCCAAGGGAGTACACAAAGATGGCGGCTCTCTGCTCACATTCCCTGAGAGGACCTCTGTATCATCCAGATGTGTGGCATACCTGAAGTTTATATCTTCAGATTGAAGCTTCAGGAGAAGTAATTTTTTTTTTATAGGTAGACTAAGGGTGCATTTCCATTGGCCTTTGTGCAGTGCACTGGGTGTGATAGCCTATTCTGAACTGACTTCCTGATTGTAGCAGTTGCATGGGGCCCAGAAATACACACCCCTCTGACCTCCAGAGCCAGGAAATCGAGAGGCATCACCTGTGTGGACTGCATTTGCCCATAGCAAGACCTTGGGAAAGTGATGATGGTGGGACATATTTGAGGCATTATTGATACAGGAGAAGAGTGCTAGATCAGGGGACATCTACTGCAAAGATGAGTACTGATCTAGGCATGCCTGCAGCATTACCAAGGTTATGTCTTGGGCACCAGCACTACCAAGACAGAAGGATAATGCAAAAATGGCACTCACCATTTTCTTCAAAGTTCTACTGGTCCCACTCCTCCAGGAGATACTTCAGAATTAGCAAATACATCTCCTTCACTTATCATCTGGTCACTTCCCAAACTATTGCCTTTGTGCTGAATCCCAGGACAAATGAGTCCATGCAAAAGTCCCTCAAAAGGGGTATCTCAGGGGCACTTGAGTGGCCCAGTCAGTTAAGCGTCTGCTTTAGGATCCCCTGCTTTTGGCTCAGGTCGTGATCCTAGGGTCCTGGGATCTGGCCATGTTGGACTCCCTACTCAGTGGGGAGTCTGTCTGTCTCTCTCCCTCTGCTCCTCTCCCCCACTCTCATGACCTCTCTATCAAATAAATACATACAATCTTAAAAAAAGAAAAAGGGAATATCTCAGATCACCACAGCCCCTCTGGCCATGTGGGTGTAAGCTTATTTGTTTTTAAAGCCAGACTTGTCTTTCTGATGCAAGTCTCAAAGATTGGGGTGCCTGATGTGGGGCACAAACATCTTGCTTCTTGGAGAGAAGTTTCATAACTGTGATCTCCATCCTTATTGTGTGTCCACGTGCTGGGTTGGGGTTTTAGGCAAGACCTTATCTCTATCTCTCACACCCAGCTTAATGTGGTCCTTTAATCCCTAGATGTGGAAGGAGCTATTCATCTAGTTTCAGTTCTTTTTCAGTGATAATTATTCCATATGTAGCTATAAACTTGGTATGTCCTTGTGAGGAGGTGAGTTTGTGCTCTTCCTTTGTGTTCCCTTTGGACCCGCTTCCATGGTTATCCGCAAAGTTCAACAACAGAGTGTCAAAAGAGCACTACCTTTTTTAGATGTCTCAGCAGACTGCAAACTGATTTTTATGAAAGAGACAACCACACAGACTTAATTGAGGTTAATTTCTGCAATTTTTTATGTAAAATCCTCTGATTCTGTGTTTTATCATAGGTAAACTGGGTTATAACAGGAAGTTAGTACACATTAAATGGAACAACACATTGGGAAGCAGTTATATCTGACACATAGTAAACACTCATATTTCCATTTTTGTTGATATTGATATTAGATCCAATCTGAAGTAAAATTATAGAATAAAGGGGCAATGTGGGCTTTTAAAATCTATAGCTAATGTCTGGGTGATAGCTTGTAATAAAAAGATGGATTTATTTTCCCTTATATGATCTTTATTTTCAACTACAAACACAAAGTATCCCTACACTGAAAGATGATTAACACATCATTCTCAATGGCAGGTATGGTGTTTCCACTATAGGTTAATGGCTAGGTCTCAAAATGATTTATCCATTACTACTTTGCACATAGTCGAGTAGAAGCAAAACAGGAAAGTAAAGCTCTTGTTACACCCAAAAGTGTGCTATGTTAAAGGCACATAGAATTTATCAACTTTACAAATGCTTACAGCTGGTAAATGTGTTCCTCACTTACCCCCCACTACTATAATGAAATCTATCTATTAAAATGTAAAGTAATATATCCTTCTGAATGAATTCCTTCTGAAAGAATGGAATAGCATCCTAAGTAAATTAGACTATAATGTGTTTTCAACATATTGCACCATTAAACCCAATGAAAAACCTCATTCCCACTTGAAAACGATATACTAGGATTTACAAAGAGTCTTATCCTATGTAAAACAGACTCTATTTTCTTTTACTACCTCTGAGAAAATGCATAGGGAATGAGAATCTATTAATGAAAGGAAGGCAAATCATTCAGGTCATAGGTTCACCTTGTGTGAACTGGTAAATTCCTTGAAGTCAAATATATAAATGTAAACCTTGGCTCATGGCTTTTCTCACAGGAGCTAGATAAACATATGTCTTAACCAAAAGAGATTTGGTCTTCTTGAGAGTGTTAATAATGCCCCCTCCCTGATCCCTCACCCAACAGAGTATGGGTGAACACATACAAATGTAAGATTATCTTGTATCTCTGATACAGACAGAACAGTGATTTAGCATTTTACCAACATGTGTGTGTGTCATATGTACTGTAAATCACTATTTTATGTTGTTATGACCTTGCAAGTTATAAAGTAATGTTAAGGTCAGAAATAGCACTTACATAAGTCCTTCTCATCTGCATAGTGTTGACATGTGTTACTTCACTTGTCTATATGTCACTAGTAGTCAAAACCTCCATAAAGTTCCCCAGATTTTTAAAACTAAAATGCAGTCAATTATTGATGTCACATTATTGAATCATCTCCATTCAAACATTATTAATTTGAATTTACTCAGTGCTGGGAATTATGTATTGGTAGGTTATGTTATGATGGTGATAATAACTGGGATCATATAATGATGATCTTGATTATCATAACGATGGTAATGCTGATTGTAGCATTTTAAGGATGATTTCCATGTGTTATGTTCTCCTCATACATACCAGGATCTATTTCTGTAATCTCGAGTTTGTTTTCACTTTTTGCTTTCCATTTCAACGCCAATGATGCCTTCCAGAGTCTATATAATATGTTGTGATATCTGATAAGAAAGTTTTTGTTCACTATTCTTTTCCAAACTTTTCTCTGTGATTCTTAAGCATTTTTTAATGGAAACTATAAGGTCCTTTACTTGTCAGTTTTACTCAAACTCCTTTCCTTCCCCAGAAGTTCATCTCTATTGCCATTCTATGAGGATGACATTAACATGTACTCATTGATTTTGGAACAACTGACATATTAATGGTACTAACACTTCCTATTCAAGACTATGATATGGTTTTAATTGGTTCATTTTCTTTTATGTTTTTCAATGAGATATTATACATGTAGATCCTGTGCCTTTACTATTAAATGTATTCACATAGATTTTACAGTTTCTGTCGCTGGACACACTCACTGGACACAAGCCAATTTGTGAACCTCAGCCTGAACTGCTTTTACAACTCAGTCCGCGAGGTAGCTCCCCCAGAGACAGCTGATCGGGCATGCCATGCCCTAGGCCCTAATCCTAACCCAAGATTGGGTTTTCAGGAATTCATACCCAGAGCCTTGGCTCAAATCCCTCTATATGGATGACCCCTGGGCCATAATACATGACTCCTCCTGTCCTGCAGAATAAAATCTTGCTACCATGGCTGTAGTAACCTCCATGGGCACATGAGGCCACCCCCGTATTTGCAGAAATCATGGACACAAAGTCTAGCTTGAGTGAATACCTGACACTCACCCTAAATTCACAATCCATGGAGCCTTCCTCAGAGTCTGCAGGTCGTGCCAACCATGCCGTAGGCCTTATCCTTAACCCTATCTTGGGTTTTCAGACTCCTGTCCCAAGAGTCCTGGCCCACAATTACTCAAGATATAGAACTCAGGAACCAAAAATATGGCTCAGCCTGCACCCCAGAAGGAAACTGTGCCCTATAGAGCTGCACAATACCCCAAGATTATGGAAACGTGCACGGCCTGTGATGCCACCCCAATTTTGTATGCCACTGTGGACACTAATTCACATTCTCACAACCTGATTCACATTCTCCAATCAGCCACTGGGACAGCTGGGCCCAGAGCCAGCAGATGGGACCTGTCATGCCCCTAGGCCCTAATCCTAACCCTAGGTTGGGTTGTCAGTTATCCATACCCAGAACCCTGCTTAAGAATCCCTCCTTATGGTGGACACCTAAGCCATAAAACTGTACTCTTCCTGTCCTGTAAAATAAATCTTGCTAATTGGAGCTGCGCAAAACGAGCAGGGCAGTAGTAACCTCCATGGCCACGTGAGGCTTCTCCCATATTTGGCAGAATGCATGGACACAAAGTCCAGCCTGAGCCAATGCCTGGCAAGCACCCTACATTTAAATCCCAGGGAGCTTGCTTCAGTGTCTGCTGATCTGGCTGGCAATGCCCTAGGCCCTAACCCTAACACTAGCTTGGGTTTTTAGACTTCCGTCCCAAGAGTCCTGGCCCATAAGCCCTCCAGATAGAGACATCTGGAAAAACAGCACAGTACTCTGCCTGCCCATCAGCAAAAACGGTGCTCTGGGGAGCTGCAAACACCCCCATATTATGAGAATCCTGCATGGCCAAAGAGGAAACCCCCAATTTTGGAACCTGGGTCAGGACAGTAATACACATTCTATCCTTCAGCCTGAGCCCCGACCTCCAGCCAGATATCCACGCATCTGGCCCCAGAGTCAGCAGATCAGACCTGACAGGACCCTAGTCCCTAAACCAAACCCTAGGTTGGGTTTCCAAGAATCCATACCCAGTCCCTGCTCTAGTATCCCTCCATATGGGGGATCCCTGAGCCATAAAACAGGACACCACCTATACCCTAGAATAAACCAAACTATTTGGAACTATGCAAAAAACCCAGAACTTTTGAAAACTCCATGAACCCATGAGGCTACCCCCAAAATTGATGATTCTCATAGACACATACTCCAGCTTGAGTGACCCCCTCATACTTGCCTTAAACTCAGATCTCAGGGAGCTTTCCTCAGCATCTGTAGAGTGGGCCTGCCATGCCCTTGGCCCTAACCCTAGCCTTAGCTTGGGATTTCATACTTCTATCCTCAGAGTCCTGGTCCACAGCCTTCCAGTTA
This sequence comes from Enhydra lutris kenyoni, assembly GCF_002288905.1. Lineage (NCBI taxonomy): Eukaryota > Metazoa > Chordata > Mammalia > Carnivora > Mustelidae > Enhydra > Enhydra lutris. The sequence continues at coordinate 58,205 of NW_019154287.1, forward strand.
GGGAACACTGGAGTCACATCCCAGGACTCTGCCTGCCCTCCAGAAGGAAAATGTGTCCTATGGAGCTGCATGAAACCCCTGATTTTGAGACAGCTTCAAGAGACCCCAAGCCACTCACATTTACGAAAGCCAGCACTAAACACTAATAGAATTCTGTCCGTCAACCTGAGTCCTACCTCCAGACAGACACCCACATAACTGGCACAAAGGCAGCAGATTGACCTGCCATGCCACTAGGACCTTATCCTAACCCTAGGTTAGTTTTTCAGGCATCCATTCCAAGCCCTGCTCTCCTAATGACTAATGGAACGTCCTACCAAATGCCCTGGGGCATTGGGGCTGAGGTTGGCGGCAACGTTTACAGCATGTGAAAAAGACATTCCCCTGGGGATTCTGGAAGAAGAGCCCCATGGTTCTGGCAGACAGCAAGAGTACAACTTTCTGTATCAGCTGTCTTCAGCCAAATAACTCTGGTAGTGGACTACACTAGAATGCGGGAGCCTGGTTGCAATGTTCCAAATTCTATTGGGGTCTGTGTTCATGGAAGTGACTGAACTGCCTGAGATCACCTACCCAATTCCACCCTGGATTATCACCTACACAAACAGTGCTCAGGGCTGTTGTCTGCCCATCTCCTTTCTGCATGCAAGGCCATATCTGTACACAGTGACACCAACACACATATCTCCACAGGCCCCAAAGGAAGGGTTGAGTGCAGCCAGGGCCCCACCTGGCTTCAGACTGAATTCTTCACTCTTACCTTTTTGTGAACCTGGATAAGCCATTATGCCTGTCCTGGGAGGTGTGCATCTTGTATGTACAATACAGATGATTGTAGCATGGACTTCCTCCACATATCCACAGGCATGTGTGGAATAATATCTGTGATACTGGAGGAATGGTGTCTCATGTAAGGAATACCTCCAAGCACATTTTCCTCCTTTTCTCAATTTCTCCGAGTTTGCTACTCACCAGATCGTACCCTACAGTCCCTAATGTTGTGTGTAAGTGTCTGTGTGTGTGTGTGTGTGTGTGTGTGTGTTTGAGAGAGAGAGAGAGAGAGAGAGAGAGAGCATGCACAGTCGTTCCTCTGGGCACACATCTGTTCATCAGTGCTCATATTCTGGTGTCTGAGAAGGTGACAGCCCCACCTACAAAAGCGTGGGCCATACTTTCCCAAGACCTTAGGCTTTGTAATTTTCAAAGCAAAGCCTAAGGAAGGGATTAGAGCTTTGGCGCTTGATGGTCAGAATCCACCCTTACCATTAAAGACTTCATATCCTGTGCTGAGACCTATTAAATCCTTTCTAATGGGTGTGATGTGGATATGGGTCCACACAGTGGATTGCCATAACCTGGGCTCCCCCTCATACACGAACTTCCTGGAATGCCTCCTGTCTATGATATCAATGCTCTCTCTCACCCTGAAACCATCTCTATGTCTGTAGACCCTGCCTTCAACACAACTTTTTCCAGAGCCCTGCAGTGAGTCCTAGGTGCATCCAGGGCCCCGACGTTGAGGACACTCTCAAAGAGCTGCGTTCATTCCTGGTTCAACCTTCTTAACAATCTGCGATTCTGGGCCAGGCACTAACCATGCAGCGGTCTTCACCTTCTCCTCCCAGTACTTCCCTGAAATCTCACTCATATCCTGTTTAATCATCATTTTGTAACCCTGTCCCTTGGAGTGTGGTTTGGACTGAATGATTCCTTCCATTCCACAGTACATGGCCACATGACCCAAAAGCCCCATCTGAGATTTAGCTCTAAAAGCTCATTGTCCATCCCCTGCTGCTTCTGACCTGTGTTCTCTCTCATATACTCACCCTGGAATACAAGCCCCTATGCTGAACTTTATTACACACACATGGGCCCAGGACCTAGCAAGGTAGACCAACAAGAGACAGAAGAACTCCGGCCTTTTGAGATGGACTGAATCCTGCCATACCCTTATGTGAGCTCAGATTCTCAGTGAAGCACATCCTAAATTAATGTTATCAACAGCCCCAAAGTATTGTGGGGCTGTGGAAGGAGCCCCTAGGTAAGCACTCCTGGATTCCTGTACTTAAATACTCCTCAGAGAATGTGAGATAGTTTTTGTTGGTTAAGCCACTGAGTGTGGGATAATGTGGTCACACATCACTAGGAGCAGGGTACTGGTACTGTCCACGTTCCCCAGGACGTGGTCCTCCTCCCTTTCCTCTCTGCTCCCCCCTTCAGCATCCTCCTTTCTAGAACCCTGGCCTCCTTTTTAACCCCCACTCCAGGAACATCATATTCTGCTTCTGATCCTCTGCACCATGGTACCCTCTGCCAGGCTAAATACACTCAGATTTCAGCAGGGCTGCATTCTTCTTTTCCTGCCACAGGAATTCTCAATGTCATCTCAGCATAGTCTTGTCAGATCCCTCCCCTGGTGGAGTTCAGGACCCAGTTTAGTCCCTTACTCTTGTCTCATGGAGCAAATGCGCCTTTATTTCATCTTGTCAGCCATGTTTGTCCATCTGCCCCTCTAAACCCTGAGGTCCTAGAGGAAGAAAGTGTTTGCCTGATAAGGACTGGCACCACCTGAGTGCTCAGGGTCCAGTGGCTGAATGAATAGGAGAGAGGTTCCAGCCCACCACCGACAAGCTCTATTGTCCAAACCCAATTGATTTGGATCATGTGTAAGTCCTGTTGTTTTCTTTTGCTTCCTATATCAACTCTGTGTTCCATGTGAAGCTCAAACTCATGACCCTGAGATCAAGAACCTCGTGCTCTTCTGACTGAGAAAGCCAGATGCTTCTGTGGTCATTTTCTCTAGGTTCTAGGCTGATAACTATGGACATTTGCTTGCTGATTTCAACATGTTCTAGTTATATTCCCTTATACTGAATTACCAAATAACTCCTCTAATTATGGTGGCATTTTGCCATAGATTTCCTCACATGACAGTGCTGAGTGGATCTTCAGATTGGAGACTGATCTCCTTCATGTGATCATTCAGGAGCCCAGAGTCCCTCCACCATGGGTCTTATCACTCCCTTGATTGTCAAGCACTTATGATGCCATCAGTACAAGGGGGATATCCCTGAACTAAAGTGTTCAAGTGGTGAAACTTGTAGGAATCAGACAGAAAGAAACATATTTGTGGCACAGATGTACTTATCACTTGAATGATGAGAGTCAAATAATTGGAAATGGCTCAGTTGTTCAACGATGGGTCTTGAGTGCTGTCACTGAGAATGCCCAAGAGGATAGCAGCGACAGTGCTTGTCCACTGTGGGGATATCAGGTAGAAGAAGAGCCCAGCCCAAAAACTCTCACTACCTTCCCCCCACAGCGTAACACACACACACACACACACACACACACACACACACACACTCACACACAACCCAGAGGGAAAATCATTGGAATTGAAAAAATCCATTACAGGCGATCATTTCTTGGAGAAGGAATTTGTCTTCTTTTTGTCATATTTAAGTGATAATTTTACTACATAAACACCTTTTGGCTTAAATCTAAAGAATTATTTACTCTATTACCTGACTTGTTAGTAATAAGTGGGAAGATTTAAGATGTGATTTTTAATATTTTTTATAAGTTGCCCTCTAGAATAATTTAAACATGGCCTATGCAGGATAATGAAAGAATATAAAGGTGTCTCATGGTCCCAGAATTCCCCCCCCATTTCTGCCATTCAAGATATTGTTATGAAAAGGAACACTACCCCAGATGATGAGAGTAGCTTATTTTGGGGCTTCCCATGATTGTAGTTCTTTCAGGAACATTCATTTTTAATAAAATGTTACTTTTATAAAACAATGAAAAAAATTATGTATCTTTCTTATATTCTGAAGCCAGACAGAGAAGGCTATATTGTAGGATTCAAGTCACATGAAAAGTCCAGATGAGTTACAGTACCAGAGACAGAGAGAAGCGCAGTGGTTGCAGGGACTGGGGAACAGTAATGAGCAGTGAGTTATAAGTAGCCCAGGTTTCTCTGTAATGGAAATGTTCTACAAGTAATTAGTTGTGCAACACTCTTAAAGTACTTAAAGGCAACTCAATATGCCATTGAAAGGGATCAAAGTACACTTATAAGTAAACACTAATAATACTTTATTTAATGAACAAAATCTATTCAGCCGTTTTACAAGTGTATACAAAACACAAAAATTACAAAGAGGGCAAGGGACCCCATCCTTGGTGTTCCAGCCAGCATGAGCTGCTGCTTGGGGGCCGAGTCTGGTTATTCCACTGAGACAAGTGCTGACTGGAGCCCCTCAGGAACCAAAAAGGAGCATGGGCAGAACCCTACTAGACCTTCAGTTCAGGTAAAGGTGCTGATAGTTCTTCAATCTCAGGAGAGTGAATTAGAGCCCTGACTACCACCTGCACTGGCCCCAACAGGGGAGGTGGTGCCACTGCTCTTGCTGAGGGGTGAGCTCCAGCACCAGGGATGGGGTGGGCCAGCTTTGTGTCCGAAGATACAGCGGGCTCCACAGTGGGAGCCGGGGCAAGTTCCTGAGGGGGTTCAAGATCTTTCTCTGGGCTTAGTGCTGTAGCTCCTTGAAAAGAAAGTATCATCAGCATGATTGAATTCCCATATCCTTTCTAAAAAAAGGAAACTTTTCCCAGCACTCAATGTCTTCTGTGTCCAGGAACCAATACCTGGGAGGTCTCCCTGACTAAAGACCATGGGGACAGGAATCTGAGACTACTCACTCTTTTTGGCTCAAGTGTACTCTAGCCTTGGTCAGTGTGGCCCACTCAGCCCCCTCTACAGGACCACATCATTCAGTCCACCCTTCTCATCCCAGACTTTGTCTCCATGGGTTCAAACTATTGTAGCTGGGAGAGCAGAACCTGTGTATGGTGCTCCAAATCTAAGCCCTGAATATTGTGCCCCATGCTGAATATGCCAACAGCATATTCAGGTTGGGAAATTCTGGGCACTGGACAAAATCCTTGGGTTATTGTCCTAGCCATATGTTCAAGATGGAGGAGATGGCCCTGGGAAGAGACTGTTAGGCAGAGGAGTCAGGGGAGAAGCCACCATCCCAAACAGATATCCCATGGAACCCCTGGGCGAATCTGGGTCCTTGGGCTTCCAGCTCCTGTCAGAGACTAGTGCTAGTCTTTGTCCCCCTGTGATCTGGCAGTCCTGTCTGAGACAGGTCTCATCATAGATGACAGGGTGCAAAAAGGCGCTATGAGTGTGAGTCCCGATCAATCCTGTGAGCATTTCTGTCCTTCTTAGGGGAACTGGACACACTCCTCAGTCTGTCTCCTTGTCCACTTGCCACAGAATTCAACTGCATGTTCCCAGGGAGGAGTGGTCTCTGGCCTCTTAATTACCCTTGCTGCACATTCCACTGTGTGGGAGGCCATGGTTAAGGCTTGAGACGAGAACCAAACCAGGCCCTGACTTGTGCCTCCTTTAAAGGCTGAATAGCCGAACAAAAGACTTAGGTCGATAAAGTCCGAGTAGCACTGAGAAAGGGTCTGTGCTATGTGTTGTGCGCTCACCTACGTGACATCCCACATGTTCGCTAGTCAGACAGAGACGATTTGGCGGGGGTCAGAAATTCTTGGCTGGTCCTTGCTGTCCTTGCATGGGCTATAGACTACACCACTGTAAGACTGAGCTGTGCTTACATAAACTATGTCTTGAGTGGCCTTGAAGTCAATACATCTGGCGCTAGAAGGTCTGCTATTGATGTCTAGGAAATAGATAATGGGAAAGCTTGAAGGATTTTCTGTGCTTGTTGCAAACTCTTTAGTAATCAACTAAAAATAGATACTTTTTTTATGATTGTTTCTGTTAGCTATAAAATGCCTCACAGCCTTGAATAAAATTGGCACTATTGGACATCCTCCTTGGTGCTCCTCCTGCCCCCATCTCTTTGTCTCTTAATTTCTTTTCAGCATCCTCTTACCCTCATGTTCCTGGTCGATTTGTCGCACTGGCCGCGACACCACTGTGTTGTGAAGATCCAACCAAGGAGGGAACTAACGGACTCTGTCTCTACCTAGGCCTTTCCAGGACCTTCGCTGTACCTCAAATGTTACCTCCTCTGCCCTTGTCCTGCCTCTTTCACTAGTTGCCACGAGTGGGTCTCCTTTCACTGACACTATTCTCCCACAGGGTGTGGAATGTCTGGTCACTAAGCTCTCACTGGGTCTTCTGAGTACCCTCTGGGCATCCAGTGCCTGGGTTCTAACAGATTGATAAGTGTGATGGTTCCTACACCCTTTGTTCTGGGTCCATGGATTGGTGTTGAGTCAGGACTAGGGGGAGGGTACTGGGTGGGGAATGACTCCATTAGGGGCTAAAGCTGTCCTCTAGCCCCTCTACTCTGCAAAGCTGTCCACATGCAGAGTTCCCACAGGTCCTTTCCTTTCTCCAGAAGGAACTCTCAGACCATCACCCTTAAGGAGGAATCACAGATTTTTGTGATGAGGGTCCAAGAGTCCCTCCAACTCACACTTCCCTGGCTTCCATGGGGTTGATAGAAGGCCCTCATGCATCAGCCAACACTCACTCACATATTCTGCTACCCCTGGTCTCTGCAAACCTCATCATAGCTGGAGAAAATACACCCATATCTAGTGGAAGCCAGGGTTCATCACATAAAATGTCTTGTGAATACTACCTCTCATCATGCCCAGTGTCACTGTTTGTACCCTAACTAGTCTGGAGCCCTGGGGTGCTGTCTACTCTGTGTAGGGTTCATAGTTAGCTCCTAGAGGATAGCATGTGATGAGTGGGATTTCCTGAATGCTTCCTGAATGAAAGAGCCCCATCCTAGCCCATTACATATATCTGAGTGGGCCTGGACCCCCTGCTCACCCCCAGGGACACCTGCTCTGGTTTCACCCAGTCACAGTCCTCATATAGAGTCTCGTATCTCCTTTTTAATTCTTTTTTTAAATTAATTTTCAGTGTTCCAGAATTCATTGCATATGCACCACACCCATCCTCCATGCAATGCGTGCCCTCCATAATACCCACCAGCAGGCTCACCCAACGTCCCACACCTGCCCCTCCATAACCCTTAGATTGCTTTTCAGAGTCCATAGTCTCTCACAGTTCGTCTCCCCCTCCAATTTCCCCCAACTCCCTTCTCTCCATCTCCCCATGTCCTCTGCATTATTCCTTATGCTCCACAAATAAGTGAAACCATATGATAATTGACTCCCTCTGCTTGGCTTACTTCACTTAGCATAATCTCTTCCAGTTTTCCCTAATAGAGGGGTTTTGTGCAGCTCCACAGGGAATGGTTTCCCGATGGAGGAAAGGAGAGTCCTGTGGGCTGGCTCTGGAGTCCCAACCTGGAGGGCTTGAATTCCAGGATTGAAGGGATGGAATTCAGACAACCCAGGTTCAGTTTATAGTTAGGGTGTAGAGCATGGTCATCTATTTGCAGATCCTGAGTCGAGTTCTCCAGTTTCTGAGGATAGGGCAAGTGTCAGCCTTTCCCTCAGACCAGACTAGAATCTCTTTCCACTAGACCTGCAGAATGTGTGTGTGTCCTCCTGGGGCCATGGAGGTATCTCCTGCTGGGGGTTTTGTGCACCTCCAAATAGTATGATTTCATTCTCGGTGAGAGGTGGAGTCCTATTGTATGGCTCAGGGGTCCCCATATGGAGGGATCGAGAACAGGGCTCTGCGTATGGATGCCTAAAAACCCAACCTAGGCTTAGCATTAGGGACAAGGGGCATGGCAGAATGATCTACTGACTCTGGGGCAAGCTAAGTAGGTGGCTGATTGGAGGACATGGCTCACGCTGTGGGAAAGAATGTGCATTAGGGTTCAGTGTCGTGTCCGTAAATGGGTGTGAACTCAGCAGTCGTGCCAGTTTCTCCAAATCTGGGGGTTTTGTGCAGCTCCAATGAGCATTGTTTCCTTCTGGAGGGTAGCAGAGTCCCATGGTGTCGTTCTGGACTTCTCTCTCTGGAGTGCTTGTGGGCCAGGGCTCTTGGAACATAAGTCTGAAAACCGAAGCTAGCGTTACAATTAGGGCTTAGGCCATGGCAGGCCTAATCTTCAGATGCTGGGAAAGCTCCCGGGAATCTCACATTATGGTGAGTCAAGGGTTCCTCTGGTTGGAATTTTTTCCATGCGATCTGCCGAGTATATGGGTGACCTCATGGGGCCATGGAGTTGCTACTGCTCTGGGGTATTTGCACAGTTCCAAATAGTTTAGTGTATTCTGGGTGATATGTGCTGTCCTGTTTTATGGATCAGTGTTTCACACTATGGAGGGACTTGAGAGCATGGCTCTGGGAATAGATGTCTGAAAACCCAACCTACGTTTAGGGTTAGGAACAAGAGGCATGACAAGCCTTATATCCTGGAACTGGGATGAGCTACCCCTAGGGCTCTGTTGAAAATGTGTCTCAGGTTAAGGGTCATAATGGGTGATTGTATTCAGAACGACTGGCAAGAGTGGCTGTGGCCTCAGGTCAACACAGGTTTCTTCCAATCTTGAGTGTTTATGTAGATGCAAAAGCAAGGTTTTCTTTTGGAAACCAGGAATATTTCTGTTTTGTAGATGAGGGGTCCCATCTGTGGAGATATTCAAGGAGAGAGCTCTGGGTATGGATGTCTGAAACTCAAAACAGGGTTAGAATTCAAGCCTAGGGACATGGCAGAACCGATCCTTTGGCTTTGGGTCCAGCTCTCCTGATGGCTGATTAGAGGTCAGGACTCAGGTTTTGTCAGACTCTGTATTAGTGTCCAGGATGGATAACGAAAGTGGGTGTCATCGTGGGGCATGCACGTTTGCCCTGATCTATGGGTTTCTTGGGGCTCCATAAGGAACGATTTCTACTGCAGGGCAGGGCAAGTCCTGTGGAGTGGGTCCGGAGACCCGAATCTGGGTGGATTGCATTCCAGGACTCAAGAGATGGAATTCTGAAAACCTAAGTTCAGTGTACGGTTAGGGTGTAGGGCATGGGCCCCTGATTCTGAGGCGAGCTCCAGAATATGAAGTTAGGGTGAGTATCAGGCATTTGCTCAAACCAGACTAGAATTTGTGTCCACTAGTGCTGCTGAGTGTGTGTGTGCCCTTCTTGGACCATAGAGGTTTCCCCTGCTCTGTGGGATTTGCGGAGCTCCAAATAGTATGATTTCATTCTGGGGGAGGTGTGGAGTCCTGCTGTATGGCACAAATGTCCCCATATGGAGGGATTCGAGAGCAGGATTCTGTGCATGGATGCCGGAAAATCCAACCTAGGGTTAGCATTAGGGACTAGGGGCATGGCAGGTCCAATCTGCCGACTCTGGGGCCAGCTATGTAGAGATCGCTGCTCAGGCTGAGACACAATGTGCATTAGTGTCCAGGGTCGGATTCCATCAATAGGCGTGGCCTCGTTGGCCATGCATGTTTCTCCTAATCTTGGGGTTTTGTGAACCTCCATTGAGAACGGTTTCCTTCTGTAAGTTAGGCAGAATCCCATGGTGTGGTTCCTCAGTTCTCTATCTGGAGAGCTTGTGGGCCAGGACCATTGGGACAGAAGACTGAAAACATATGCCAGTGTTAGACTTAGGACCTAGGTCATGGCAGGCACAATCTACAGATGCTGAGATCAAATCCTGGGGATCTTAGGTTAAGGTGACAGGAGGTCACTCAGGCTAGAGTTTGTGTCCATTCGATCAGCCAAATGTGTGGGTGGTCTCATGGGTCCACGGAGTTTTCTAGGGCCATGGCCCAGAACTCCTGGCAGCCATTCAGATAGCTAGCAACATATCCAGCAGATCAGACATGTCATGGCCCTAGGCCATCATCTATACCCAAACTGGGTTTGTAGGCCTCTGTCCCCAGACCTTATCTCAAATCCCTGAATATGGGGAACCTGATGCACAAAACAGAACTCCTCCTTCCCCATGAAAGGAAACCCTGCCCTTGAGGTGAGGGTAAAACTCTCAGAGTAGGAGGAACCTGCATGGCCCATGAGGCCACACCCACCCATGAAGGTAGCCTTGGGCGCAAACACGCATTGAGATCCTCAGGCTGAGCCATGTTTTCATATAAGACCCAACAGTAGCTGGACTAAGAGTCCGCAATTCAGGCTTGCCATGCCCCTAGGGCCAAATCCTAACCAAAGGGGAGTTTTTATTTCCAGGAGCCCATACCCAAAGCCTGGCTCTGGATCTCTCTTTTGGAGGACCACTGAGACAAAAAACAGGACTCCTCCCTTCCCGAAGCATGACACCAAACTATTGGGAGCCCGGCAAATCCTCACAGAAAGAGAATCTTCCATGGCCCCATGAGGCCACACCTACATTCCATGGCCATCCTAGACACAAAATCCAGAGACAAAAGCCAGAGCTACCGTCTCACACTCGCTCTAATTTCAGATTCTGAGGAGCTCCCCTCAGGGTCTGCAGATCAGGCATGCCATACCCTCAGCCCTAACCCTAAACTGAGTTTGTGCTTTCAGACTTCTGTCCCCAGAGCCCTGGTCCACACACCCTCCAGGATGGTGCTTCCAGAGCTACCGCAGGACTGAGCCTACCCTCCCAAAGGAAACCGTGCCCTTTACACTTGCCTAAACCCTCCAGATTAGGAGAAACCTTCAAGGCCCTTGAGGCCACTCCAATTGTGTAAGGTGAACTGGAAAACTGTGCACTGTGACACACCCTGAGCACCTACATCTGGTCAGACACCCAGATAGAGGGCCTAGTGACAGGAGATCGAAACAAACATGTCCCTTGTACCTAATCTGAACCCTAGCAGTGGTTTTTAGGCATTTTTCCCCAGAGACCTGGTCTGAATACCAACATAATGAGGTCCCTGAGGCACAAAACAGAACACCTCCTGTCCAAGAAGGGAAGCTTGCTATATGGAGCTGTGTCAAAGACTCAGGGAAGGAGAATCCTGCATGGTCCCTGGGCCACGGCCAAAACCCAAGGACTCCCTGGAAACAAACCCTCATTGTGACCCATAGCATGAGATTCTATTTCAACTCAGTCCCCTGGGTAGTTTGCCCCAGAGCCAGCAGATTGAACCTGCCATATTCCGAGGCTGCAATGGTAACATGGGGTGGGATTTCCAGGCATCCATGCATAGAGCTGGATGGGGGACACTTGAGCCCTCAAACAGGACTCCACCTGTCTCACAGAAGGTAACCTTGCTGTTTGGAGCAGCTCACAGCACCCAGAGTGGGAATACCTCCATGGGCTCATGAGGCCACCCCTCCCTTAGGATGCCATCATGGAAACAAACTCCAGCCTGAGAAAACGTCTGACACTTGCCCTTACCTCAGATGCTGGAGATCTTAATTCAGCTTCTGAAAATTGGGCCTCCCATACCCTAGGCCCTAACCCTAATCCTAGCTTGTGTTTTCAGTCTTCCTTCCTGAGAGTCCTGGTGTACAAGCCCTTCAGGCTGGGAATTCTGGAGTCACAATGCAGCACACTGCCTGCCTTTCAGAAGGCAAAAGTGGCCTCTGGGACTGCACAAAAATCCCAAAAGAGGATCAACCTGCACAGCCCACAAGGGCAAAGAAATTTCATAGGCCACTGGTACACTAATGATCTGTGTCGCACAGCTAAGTCCTGATCTCCTGAAAACCTCCCAAGTAGCTGGCAACCTATCCAACAGATCGTACCTGCCATGCCCCTAGGCCATCATCTCTACCCAACCTGGCTTTATAGGCCTGTGTCCCCAGAGGCCTGGGCTCAAATCCCTGCATATGGGGGAACATGATCCACAAATTAGAAGTCCTCCTGCCCTGCAGCAGGAAACCTTGCTATTGGAATATGTGTAAAACCCTCATAGTAGGAGAAACCAGCATGGCCCATGAGACCCCACCCACTGTTGAGGGCCTCCCTGGGCAAAAACTCACATTGTGACCCTCAGCCTGAACCACGTTTTCAACTAAGCCTCCTCAATATATTGACCTAAAGCCAGCACATGAGGCCTGCCACGACCCTAGGCCCAAATCCTAACCCAAGGTTGGGTTTCTAGGCACCCATACATAGAGCCCTGCTCTCGAATCCCTCTTTTTAAAATTTTTATTTATTTACTTGATAGAGAAATCACAAGTAGTCAGAGAGGCAGGCAGAGAGAGAAAGAGGAGGAGGAAGAAGCCTTCCTGCTGAGCAAAGAGCCTGATGCTGGGCTTGATCCCAGGACCCTAAGATCTTGACCTGAGCTGAAGGCAGAGGTTTAACCCACTGAGCCACCCAGATGTCCCTCTTGAATCCCTATTTATGAGGACCCTTGAATTTGAAAACAAGATTACCCCTTTCACCCACTATTACAGCATGCTATTTGGAGCTGTGCAAAACCCCCAACGAGGGAGAATCTTCCATGGCCTCCTTCCATAGACGTTTCCCTGTCTGGTGTTTTGACGCAGCTCCAAACAGCAAGGTTTCCTTCTGGCTACAGGAGGTGTTGTGTTCTGTGACCCAAGGATCCCCCAAATGTTTGAGTTCAAGACAAGGCCTCTGGGGACAGATGTCTGAAAACCTAAGCTAGGGTACAGATTCGGGCTTAGTGGAATGTCAGGTTCAATCTTCTGTCTCTGGGGCCATCTACCTGTGTGTCTGAAGGGAGGTAGTTGCTCAGGTTGTGTCAGACCACACATTTTTATCCAGAGCATCCTACAAAATTGGAGTGGCCTCAAGGGCCTTCTAGGTTTCTCTTAGGACCCTACTCTAAAGGTCCCAACTTCCTTCTGGAGGGCAGGCACGGTCCTGTGTTGTGGCTATGGAATATCCAGGCTGGAGGGTTTGTGGTGCAGGACTCTGGGGAGAGAAATCTGAAAATATGAGCTAGGGTTAGGATAATGGCTGAAGGTATGGCAGGCCCAATCTACAGACCCTGAGTTGAGCTCCTCAGGATCTGACATTTGGGCGAGTGTGAGGCAGAAACTCACGCTTTGCCTCTGGTTTTTGTGACTGAGAAGGGCACAGAATGTAGAGGGGACCTCATGGGGTCATGGAAGATTCTCCCTCGTTGGGGGTTTATCACAGATCCAAATAGCATGCTCTCATTGTGGGGGAAAGGAGAAATTCTGTTTTCTAATTCAGGGGTCCCCATGATGAGGGATTCGAGAGCAGGATTCTGTGTATATGTGCCTAGAAACCCAACCTTGGGTTAAGATTTGGGCATAGGGTCACCACAAGCTTCATATGCTGCCTCAAGTTTGTGATACTGATGGGACTTAGTTGAAAACGTGGTTCAGACTGAGGGTCACAATGCGGGATTATGCCCAGGGTGGCCTTAGACAGTGGGCAGGGCCTCATGGGCCATGCGAGTTTCTCCTACTCTGAGGGTTTTACACACATCCGAATAGCAAGGTTTCCTGCTGTGGGTCAGGACTTCCATTTTGTGGATCACGCTTCCCCATATGCAGGGATTTGAGACCAGGTCTCTAGAGACATTTGTCTATAAACCCAAGTTAGGTAGTGATGATTGCCTAGGGGCATGGCAGGTGTGCTCTGCTGGATAGGGTGTTATCTACCTGGGTGGTTGACAGGAGTCAGGGCCCAGGCTTTGGCAAACAGAATATTAGTGCTCAATGCGGTTTATGAAATTGCGGTGCTCTCGTGGTCCATGCGTGTTGATCGTCCTTTGGGGTTTTTGTGCCGTCCCAATGGCCATTTATGCCTTCTGAAAGGCAGGCAGATTGCTGCGTTGGGGCTCCAGAATTCCCCATCTGGAGGGCTTGTTCACCAGGACTCTGGGGACAGAAGAATAAAACCACAAGCTACATTTAGTGTTAGGGCCTAGGGCATGGCAGGCCCAATCTCTAGAACATGAGACAAGATCACTGGCATCAGAAATAAGGGATAGTGTCCGATGTCTGCTCAGGCTGGAGTTTGTGTTCAGGGAGGCCGCCTAGTGGAGGGGTGGCCTCAGGAGGCCATGGAGGTTTTCCCAATCTGGGAGTTGGGCACGGCTCCAAAAAGCAAGATTCTCTTCTTTGGGACAGTGAGAGTGATGATTGATGGCTCAAAGGTCCCCCATATGGACAGATTAGTGAGAAGGCTTTACTAATGGATGCCTGAACAGCACATCTAGGGTACCCATTGGAGCAGGTTCGACCTGCTGGCAGGTTCGACCTGCTGGCTCTGTGCTGAGCTACCCAGGGGGCTGAGTTGAAAAGGAGTCTCATGCTGAGGGTCATAATGCGGGTATCTGTCCAGAACTACCTTCAAATGTGGTGGTGTCTTCAGGGGCCATGCAGGATTCAACTGCCCTGAGGGTTTTACACAGCTCCAAATAGCAAGGTACCCTTCTGGGGTCAGGAGGTGTTCTGTTGAGTGCCTCAGGGACCCCCATATGTTGGTATGTGAGACCAGGTCTCTTGGGATAGATTCCAGAAAACCTAAGCTAGGGCTCAGATCAAGGCCTAGGGACATGTCAGTTTCAATCATGTCTCTTGGGTCATCTGCCTGTGAGTCTGACTGAATGTAGGTGCTCAGGGTGTGTCAGACAGTGCATTTTTTTTTCCTGAATGGCCTATGAAATTAGGGTGGCCTCGGGGTCCTTGCAGGTTTCTTCTAATCTGGAGGCTTTGGCAAGTGTAAAGGGCACAATTTCCTTTGTGAGGGAAGCACAGTCCTGCGGTGTGGCTCTGGAGGCCCCATTTTGGAGGTTTGTTGGGGAGGGCTCTGGGACAGAAGTCTGAAAACACAGACTCAGGTTAGGATTCAGGCTGAGGGTATGGTTGACCTGATTGGCAGATCCTGAGGGGAGCTCCTCGGGATCTGAAATTAGGGCAAGTGTAAGGTGCTAGCTAGACTTTTTTCTCTGGATTTTTTGTCTAGGATGGCCATGGAATATAGCGGTGGCATCATAGGACCATGGAAGATTCTCCTTCTCTGGGGATTTTCCCTGGCTCCCAATTCTGGGGGAAGGGAGGAGTCCTGATTTCTCTCTCAGGGATCCCCCAATAAAAGGATTCCAGAGCAGGGCTCTGGGTACCGGCACATGGAAAACACACCTTAGGTTGTGATTTCGGCCTAGGGGCATGACAAGCCCAATATGCGGGCTCTTAGTCCAGGTACCGAGAGGTTTTATTTGATAACGGGGCTCAGGCTGAGGATCACAATGAGTGTTTGTGCCCAAGCTGGCCCTCCAGAATGATGTGGACTCAAGAGCCATGCAGGTATTCCCTGCCCTGAGGGTTTTACAACCATCCCAACAGTAAGGTCTCCTGCCATAGGGAAGGAGTTCTGTTTTGTCTGTCAGATTCCCCCATATGCAGGGATTTAATCTAAAGTCTAGGGACAGATGCCTGAAAGCCCAGGGTGAGTAGAGATGATGGCCTAGGGCCATGGCAGGTCCGATCTGCTGGATATGCCACCAGTTGTCTGGGTGACTGATGCGAGGTCTGGGCTCAGGCTGTCTCAGATTGAGAATTGGTGCACAAGGCGGCCTATGAAATTGGGGTGTTGTGGAGGGCCATGCAGGTTGATCCTCATTTGGGGTTTTTGGGCAGTCCCATAGGCCCCTTTTTTCTTCTGGCGGGCAGACAAGAGTGCTGTATTGTGGCTCCAGAAATCCCAAATGGGAGGGCAGGTGGGCCAGGAGTGTGATGACAAAAGTCTGAAAACACAGGCTTGGGTTAGTTTGTGGGCCTAGGGCACAGTAGGCCCAATCTGCAGAGGCTGAATCAAGATCTACAGCATCTGATGTAAGGGCGAGTGTCAGACGTTCACTCAGGCTAGAGTTTGTGTCCATGATGGCCGCCTAGTGGAGGGGTTGCCTCATGAGGCCATGGAGGTTTTCAAACTCTGGGGGTTGTGAGCTGCTTCAAACAGCAAGGTTTTCTTCTTCAGAACGCAGGGCCTTTGTTTGAAGGCTCATGGGTACACCATATGGAAGTATTCAAAATCAGGGCTCTACATAAGGATACCTGGAAACCCCACCACACGTTACCATTGACGCCTAGGGACATGGCAGTTTCGATCTGCTGGCTCTGGGGCGAGCTACCCAGGGGGATGAGTTGAAATGGACTCTCATGCTCATGGGTCACAATGCTGGTTTCTATCCAGGGAGACCTTGGAATGTGGCATTGGTTGAGGGGCCATGCAGGATTCTCCTACCCTGAGTATTTACACAGCTCCAAATAGCAAGATTCCCTTCTGGGGACAGGAGGTGTTCTGTTTTGTGCCTCAGGTGACCCCACAAAAGTTGGTATTGAGAACAGGCCTCTGGTGACAGATGCCTGAAAACCTAAGCTAGGGATCAGATTAGGGCCTAAGGGCATGTCAGGGCCAATCTTCCGTCTCCTGGGCAATCAACCTGGGTGTCTGACTGGATATCAGTGCACAGGTGTGTCAAACTGTGCATTTTTGTCCAGGGTGACCTACGACATAGGGGTGGCCTCGGGTGCCTTGCAGGTTTCTCCTTATCTGGAGGATTTTGGCAACTCTGATGGGCAGAGTTTCCCTCAGGAGAGCAGGTCACTCCTGTGGTGTGGCTACAGTACTCGTGATCTGAAATTAGGGCGAATGTCAGGTGGTAGCTCAGGTTTTTGTTTCTGGATTGTGTGTCTAGGATGACTGCGGGTGTAGGGGGGGCCTCCTGTGGCTATGGAAGATTTTCCCTCTCTGGTGATGTTGCCGGGCTCCCAATAGTTTGGTGTCATTCTGGGAGAAAGTAGGAGTCTTTTTTTTTTTTTTTTTTTTTTTTTTTTGTCTAAATTGTCCCACAAAAAGGATTCCATAGCTAGGCTCTGGATCCTGCTCCTGGAAAACTCCACCATGGGTTAGGATTTGGGCCTAGGAACACGGCAAACATGATATTCGGGCTCTTAGTCCAAGTCCAAGAGCTTTATTTTACAACGTGGCTCAGGATGAGGGTCACAATAAGTGTTTGTGCCCTATGCGGTCCTCCAGAGTGGGAGTGGCCTCTTGGGCCAAGCAGGTTTCTCTTACCATGAGGGTTTGATACCCATGTTAGAATTAGGACTGAGGTAATGGAGGTCCAATCTGCAAACTCTGAGGGGAGCTCCCCAGGATCTGAAATTAGGGCGAGTGTGAGGTTGTAGCTCAGGCTTTTGTCTCTGGATTGTGTGTCTAGGAGGGGAAGCAATGTAGGGATGGCTTCATGGGGAATTGAAAGATTCTCTGTCTCTGGGGATTCTACCAAGCTCTCCATAGTTTTGTGTCATTCTAGGGAAAGGGAAGTGTCCTATTTTCTGTCTCAGGGGTCCCACAAAAAAGGGATTCCAGAGACGGACTCTGGGTACAGGTGCCTCGAAAACGCCACTGTGCATTAGGATTTGGGCCTAGGAGCAAGGCAGGCCCTATATGCAGGCTCTTAGTCCAGCTCCCGAGGGGGCCTTACTGAAAATAGGTTCAGGCTGAGGGTCACAATGCGAGCATATGCCCAGGGTGGGCCTCATGAGTGGACATGTCTTTATTGGCCACGCTGGTTTCTCTTACTTGGAGGGTTTATATTCATCCCAACAGCAAATTTTCCTGCCACAGGGAAGAAGGAGTACTCTTTTGTGCATCAGATTTCCCCATATGCTGGGATTTGAGATAAGGTCAGAAATCAGATGTCTGAAAAGCTAGGTTGAGTAGAGATGATGGCGTAGGGCTGTGGCAGGTCCCATCTGCTGGATATGCAACCAGCTGTCTGGGTGTCTGACTGGAGATCTGTGCATAGGATGTGACAGACTACACAGTTATATCAAGAATGGCCTACGAATTTGGGGTGGCCTGGGAGTCTTGCAGTTTTCTCCTAATCTGGATGGTTTTGGCAACTGTAAAGGGCAGTTTCCTTCAGAATGTAGGCCCAGTCCTGAGATGTGGCCCAGGAGGCCCCAGCCTAGAGGGTGTGTTGGCAAGGGCTCTAGAGACAGAAGTGTGAAAACACAAATTCGGGTTAGGATTAGAGTCAAGGAATGGCAGTCCCAATCTGTAGCCCCTGAGGGAAGCTTCTGGGGATCTGAAATTAGGACGAGTGTGAGGCGGTAGCTCAGGCTTTTGTCTCTGGATTTTGTTTCTAGGATGACTACAGAATGTAGGGATGGCCTCATGGGGCCATGGATGATTCTCCCTCTCTGGGGATTTTGCCTGGCTCCCAAGAATTTGGTTTCACTCTGGGGGTAGGATGGAGTCCTGTTTTCTGTTTCAGGGATTCCCCCCAAAAGAGGGATTCCAGTGCAGGGCTCTCGGTATGGGAGCCTGGAAAACCCTAACTTGGGTTAGGATTTGGGCCTAGGGGTTTGGCATGCCCGATATGTGAGCTCTTGGTCCAGATACCGAAGACCCTTACTTGATAATGTGGATCAGGCTGAGAGTCACAATGCGAGTTTGTGCACAAGGCGGCCCCCAGTCATTGCATGGCTTCATAGGCCATGCAGGTTTCTGCCACTCAGTGTGTTTGAAACCCATCCCAGCAGCAAGTTTCACTGCCATTGGGAAGCAGGAGTTCTGTTTTGAGCATCATGTTTCCCCATAGGCGGGTAGTTGAGATAATGTCTGGAGACTGATGCCTGAAAACCCTGGATGGTAGATATGAAGGCCTAGGGCCATGGCAGGTCCGATCTGCTGGATACACGGCCAGCTGTCTGGGTGAATTATGGAAGGTCTGGGCTCAGGCTGTGTCAGACAGAGCATTAGTACAGAGGGTGGCCTATGAAATTGGGGTGCCACTGTGGGCTGTGCAGGTTTATCCTCATTTGCGAGTTTGGGCAGCCCCATAGGGCACTTTTTCCTTCTTGTGGGCAAGCAGAGTGCTACATTTTGGCTCCAGAATTCCCAGCCTAGAGGGCTTGTGGGCCAGGAGTGTGAGGATGGAAGTCTGAAAACACAAGCTAGGGTTAGGTTTACGGACAAGGGCGTGGCAGACTGAATCTGCAGAGGCAGAATTGAGATTTCCAGAATTTGAAGTAAGGGCGAGTGTCAGACATTTGCTAAGGGTGGTATTTGTGTTCATGATGGCTGCGTGTTGGAGAGGTGGCCTCATGAGGCCATGGAAGTTTACCGCACTGTGGATTGTGAGCTGCTCCAAAGAACAAGATTTCCTTTTGCGGGACTGGGGATATCATGTTTGATGGCCCACATGTCGCCCATATGGAAAGATTTGAGAGCAGGGCTCTACATATGGATGCCTGGAAACCCCACCTCACACTCCAATCGGCACCAAGGAACAAGGCAGGTCCAATCTGCTGCCTCTGGGGCTAGCTACCCAGGAGTCTAAGTTGAAATAGAGGCTCATGCGGATGTGTCACAATGCGGGTATGTGTTCATGAAGACCTGGGAATGTTTTGGTCCCTCAGGGGGCATGCAGAATTCTCCTACCCTGAGTCGAGGTCGCTCAGGTGGATTTTGTGTCCATGAGCTCCATCGAATCTGGGACTGGCCTCATGGGGACATCGAGTTTTATATCTCTCTGAGATTTTTGCTTTTATAAAAATATCCTGGTCTATTCTGGGGAATAGTTCCTATCCTGTCTTATGGCTCAGCAGTCCCCCATATGGAGGGATTCGAGAGCAAGGCTACAGGAATACATGCCTAAAAATGGAACCTAAGGATAGGATTAGTTCATAGTGGAATTGCAGGCCTTCAATCTTGGCTCTGGTCCAAGATACCCATGGGGCTGTATTGAAAATCGGGCTCAGGCAAGGGGTCACAATGGGTGTTTGTGCCCTGGGCAGCCAGCATTAATGGGTGTGGTCTCAGGAGCAATGTAGGTTTCACCCAACTCAAGGGGATTTAGATAACTCTAGAAATCTTCTGGGGGGCAAGAGGAGTTCTGTTTTGTGGCTCAGTGGTCCCCCATGTGGAGGAATTTGAGAGAAGGGCGCTGGGGATAGATGCTTGAAAACGCACTCTATTGTTACAATTAGCGCCTAGGGGAATGGCCAGTCCGATCTGCTGACTCTGGTGCCAGCCATCTGGGTGGCTGACTGGAGGTCGAACCTTACGTTGAGGGACAGAATGTGTTTTAGTATCCAGCGCTAGCTTCCATAAAGGAAAGTGGGTTTGGGGTTTCTTGCAGCTTTCTCCTAATCTGTGTGTTGCGTGCAACTCCATAGGACACGTTTTCCTTCTGGCGGACAGAAAGGGTCCTGTGCTGTGGCTCCAGTGTACCCTAACTGGAGGGCTTGTGGACCAGGACTCTGGATGGAGGCCTGAGAACCAAGCTACAGCTAGGTTTAGGGCCTAGGGCATGGCAGACCCAACATGTAGACAACAAGGCAAACTACAGCGAATCTGAGGTTAAGGCACTTGTCAGGATGTTCCTCAGGCTGAAGTTTGTGTCAATGAGATATGCCAAATGTAGGTTTAGCCTCATGGAAGCAAGGAGTTTTCTCCCGCTCAGGGGTTTCTGTGCAGTTCCAAATAGCTTAATCTATCCTGGGGGTTTGGTGCTGTGTTGTTTTAGGAATCATTTTTCCCCCATATGGAGGGATTCAAGAGCAGGGTTTTGGGTATGGGTGCCTCAAAACCCAGCCTAGGTTTTGGATTTGGTCCTAGTGGCATGGCAGGCCTGAGATCCTGACTCTGGGGCGGGTTACCCATGTGGCTTTGTTGAAAATGCTGCTCAGGCTATGGGTCACAATGGGTGTTTGTGTCCAGGATGGCCCTCAAAAGTGGGCATGGCCTCAGGGGCAATACAGTTTTCTGCCATCTCTGAGGGTTTTACATAACTCCAAAAGAATTGGTTTCCTTTTGGGGGGCAGAGGGGTTTTGTTTTGTGGCTACAGGGTCCCCCATGTGGAGGGATTCGAGACAAGGTCTCTGGGTATGGATGCCTGAAAACCCATCCTAGGTTTAGCATAAGGGTCTATGGGCATGGCAGGTCTGATCTCCCTGCTCTGGGGCCAGCCATCTCAGTGACTGCATGGAGGATGGGACTCATGTGTGTCACACTACGCAGCAGTATCCAGGGTGGCATATGAATGTGGGTGGCATTGGGGGCGTTGCATGTTTCCCCTAATATAGGGGTTTTGTGCAGCCCCATAGGGCACAGTTCCTATCTAGAGGGCAGGAAGAGTCCTGGTGTGGCTATAGAGTCCCATTCTTGAGGACTTCTGTTCCAGGAATCAAGGGACAGAATTCTGAAAGCCCAAGCTCAGTTTATGGTTAGGCTAGAAGGCATGGATGCCCGATCTGCAGATGATGAGGCGAGCTCCCTGATTCTGAAGTTAGGGCGAGTGTCAGGCATTTGCTCAGACTAGAATTTGTGTCCTAGGGCCGCCGAATATATGGGTGTCCTGCTGGGGCTTGGAGGGTACTAAAGCTCTGGGGACTTTGCACAGCTCCAAATAGTATGGTTTCCATCAGGAGGACAGCTGGAGTCCTGTTGTATGGCTCTAAGGTCCTCCAAATGGAGGGATTCAAGACAGGTCTCTGGTTATGGATGCCTGAAAACTCAACCTAGGGTTAGGCTTAAGGCATGGGGCATGGGAGGTCCGATCTGCTGACTCTGGTGACAGCTATGTAGGTGGCTGATTGTAAGTCAGTGCTCAGGTGGATGGACAGAATGTGTATTAGTGTCGAGGGTAGGCTTCCGCAACTGTGGGTGGCTTAGGGGTATGGTTCAGCTTTCTCCTATTCTGGGGGTTGTGTGCAGCTACATAAGGCACATTTTTCATCTGGAGGACAGGCAGAGTCCAGTGCTGTGGCTCCAGTGTACCCTAACTGGATGGCTTTTGGACCAGGATTCTCTGGACGGAGGCCTGAGAACCAAGCTATGGCTAGGGTTAGGGCCTAGGGAATGGCAGTCCCAACGTTCAGAAGCTGAGGCAAACTCCAGGGAATCTGAGGTTAAGGCAGGTGTCATGATGTCCCTTAGTCTGGAGTTTGTGACGATGAGATCTGCCATATGTGGGTTTCGCCTCATGGGGGCAAGGAGTTTTCACCCGCTCTGGAGTTTTTGTGCAGTTCCAAATAACTTGGTCTATTCTGGGGAGTGCGTGCTGTGATTTTTTAGGAATCAGGGTTCCCCCATATGGAGGGCTTTGAGAGTTGAGTTCCGGGTATGGGTGCCTGAGAACCCAGCCTAGGTTTTGGATTTGGTCCTAGTGGCATGGCAGGCCTGAGATCCTGGCTCTGGGGGAGGCTACTCATACAGCTTTGTTGAAAATGTGGCTCAGACTAAGGGTGATAACGGGTGTTTGTGTCCAGGATGGCCTGCAAAGTGGGCGTGGCCTCAGGGTCATCGCAGGTTTCTGCCATTTCTGAGGGTTTTACATAGCTCCAAAAAAAGGTTTCCTTTTGGGGGTAGAGGGATTTTGTTTTGTTGCTATGTGTTCCCCCATGTGGAGGGATTCGAGAGAAGGGCTCTGAGCATGGATGCCTGATAACCCAACCTAGGTTTAACATAAGGGCCTAAGACATGGCAGGTCCTATCTCCTGGTTGTGGGGCCAGCTTTCTCGATGGCGGCTTGGAGGACGGGACTCAGGTGTGTTAGGCTACACATTAGTATTCAGGGTGGCATAGGCAAGTGGGTGGCATTGGGGGCACAGTGCATGTTTCCCCTAATCTAGGGGTTTTGTGCAGCTGAATAGGGGACAGTTCCTATCTGGAGGGCAGTGAGAGTCCTGGTGTTGCTATGGAGTCACCAATCTGGAGGACTTGTGTTCCAGGTCTCTGGGGACAGAAGTCTGAACCCCAAGGTAGATGTATGGTTAGTGTCTAGGGTATGGATCACCAGTCTGCAGATGCTGAGGCGAGTTCCCAGCTTCTGTGTTAGGGCGAGTGTCAGGCATTCGCTCAGACTAGAATTTATGTCCACTGGGGCCATCGTATGTGTGAGTGGCCTCCTGGGGCCATGGAGTTTTCTCCTGTTCTGGGGGTTTTGCAAAGCCCCAAAATAATATGGTTTCATTCTGCAGGACAGGTGGAGTCCTATGTATGGCTCTAGGGTCTCCTATATGGAGTGACTCAAGAGCAGGGCACTGGATATGTATGCCTGAAAAGTCAACCGGGTTCATGGTAGGGCCTAGGGACACAAAAATTCCGAAGTATTCCACTGGCACCAGATACTTGGACGTTGACTGGAGTTCTGGTTGAGGGCAGAATGTGCATTAGTGTCCACGGCCGGTTTCCATCAATGGGGTGGCTTCGGGGTTTCGTGCAGCTTTCTCCTCATAGGGGGGTTGCATGGAGCTCAATAAGGCACATTTTCCTTCAGAACGGCAGGTACAGTCCTGTGGAGTGGCTCAGGGCTCCCTATCTGGAGGGTTTGTGGACCAGGACTTTGAGGATGGAAGTCTGAGAACCCAAGCCAGGGCTAGGGTGAAGGCCTTGGGCATGGCAGGCCCAGTCTAGAGATGCTGAGGTGAGCTCCCCGGGATCTTAGGTGAAGGTGAGTGTCAGGATGTCGCACATGCTGGAGTTGTGTCCATGATTTCCGTCCAACTCGGAGGTGGTCTCATGGTGGCATGGAGTTTCCTCCCACTCTGGGGATTTCGCAGTTTCTAATAGCTTGGTTTATTCTGGACTGTAGGTGGTGTCCTGTTTTATGGTCCAGGGGTCCCCCATATTGAGGGATTCGAGAGCAACAGTCCAGGTATTGGTGCCTGAAAAGCCAAACGAGTATTAAGATTAAGTCCTAGTGGCATGAGAAGCCTTATACCCTGGATCTGGGCAGAGGTAACCTTGGGGATCAGTTCACAATGGGGGGGTCAGGCTTAGGGTCACAATGGGTGTTTGTGTTCATGGAAGCCTGCAAAAGTGGATTTGGCCTTAGGGGAGAGCAGACTTATTCCCTCTCTGGCGGTTTTCCATAGCTCCAAAAGACAAGGTTTCCTTCTGGGGGACAGGAGGATCAGGGGTGCTTTATGGATCGGGGTCCTCCATGTGGAGGGATTCCAGAGAAGGGCTCTGTGTATGGATGCCTGAAAACCCAAACTAGGGTTAGGATTTGGGCCTAGCCGCATGGCAGGTCCGATCAGCTGCCTCTGGGTCTAGCTGCCTTGATGGCTGATTGGTGGTCGAGATTCAGGTTTTGACTGCCTGCGTATTAGTCTCCAGGGTGGCATACGAAAGTGGGGTGGAATCAGGGGCCCTGCATGTTTCCCCTAATCTAGTGGTTTTCTGAAGCTCCTAAGGCATGGTTTCAAACTGGAGGGCAGGGATCATCCTGTGTTGTGGCTCCTGAGTCACCAATTTGGAGGGCTTGTATTCCAGGACTATAGAAACCGATATCTGAAAACCCAAGCTAGGTTTATATTTAGGGTCTAGGGCATGAATCTCTGATCTGCAGGTGGTGAGGCGAGGTAAGGTCACCAAATTCTGAGTTGAGGGAGAGTGTCAGGCATTCACTCACACTAGAATTGGTGTCCTAGGGCGGGTTCAATGTGGGGGTGACGTGCTGGGGAATGGAGGTTTCACCTAAATGGGGAGCTTTGCACAGCACAGAGTATGGTTTCCATCAGGAGGACAGGTGGAGTCCTATTTTATGGCTCTAGGGTCCTCCAAATGGAGGGATTCAAGAGCAGGGCTCTGGTTATGGATGCCTGAAAGGTCAACCTAGGGTTATGCTTAGGGCATGGGGCATGGGAAGTCCAATCTGCTGAGACTGGCGCCAGCTAACTGGGTGCTGACTGGAGGTCGCTGCTCAGGTTGAGGGATGGAATGTGTATTAGTGTCCAGAGTCAGCTTCCACAACTGTGGACGGCTGAGGGTTATCATGCAGCTTTCTTGTAATCTGGGGGTTGCATGCAGCTCTATAGGGCACGTTTTGCATTTGGAGGGAAGACAGAGTCTTGTGGTTTGGCTTTGGTGTTTCCTATCTGGAGGGATTGTAGGCCACAGCTGTGAGGATGGAAGTCTGTGAAGCCAATCTAGGGGTTTGATTAGGGCCTAGGACATGGCAGGGCTAATCTACAGTTGCTGAAGAATGTTCCCTGGGATCTAAGGTTAAAGTGAGTGTCAAGAGGTCGCTGAGCCTGGAGTTTGTGTCCATGATATCCATCGAATCTGGGAGTGGCCTCATGGGGAAATGGACTTTTATCCCATTCTGGGATATTTGCATAGTTAAAAAATAGCTTGGTCTATTCTGGGGAATATGTCCTGTCCGGTTTTATGACCCAGGGCTCCCCATATGGAGGGATTCGGGAGCAGGGCTCTGGCTATGGATGCCTGAAAATCCAACCTAGGGTTAGGATTAGGTCCTAGTGGCATCTCAGGCCTTAGATCCTGGCTCTGCACAGAGCTACCCATGGGGCTGTGTTGAAAATGAGGCTTAAGCTAAGGGTCACAGTGGGTGTTGGTGTCCCGGGTGACCAGCATTAATGGGTGTGGCCTCTGGGGCAATGAGGGTTTCACCCAACTCTAAGGGATTTACATAACCCCAGAAATATTCTGGGGGGCAAGAGTAATTCTGTTTTGTGGCTCAGTGGTCCCCCATGGGGAGGGATTTTAGAGAAGCACTCTGGAGATCAATGCCTGAAAACACAACCTATTGTTATGATTAGCGCCTAGGGGAATGGCCAGTCTGATCTGCTGACTCTGGCGCAGGACTCATGGGTGGCTGACTGGAGGTCAGGGGTCAATTTGTGGGACAGAATTTGTTATAGTGTCCAGGGCCAGCTTCTGAAAATGAGGGTGGCATTGGGGTTTCGTGCATCTTTCTCCTAATCTGTGGATTGTGTGCAACTCCACAGGGCACATTTCCCTTCTGGAGGGCAGGAAGAATCCTGTGCTTTGGCTCTGGTGTACCCTATCTGGAGGTCCTGTGGGCCAGGACTCTTTGGACGGAGGTCTGAGTATCAAGCTAGGGTAGGGTTAGGGCATAGGGTATGGCAGAACCAACATGTGGATGCTGAGGCAAACTCCGGGGAATATGAGGTTAAGGCCAGTGTCAGGATGTTGCTCCAGCTGGAGTTTGTGTCGATTAGATCTGCTGAATGTAGGTTTATCCTCACAGGGGCAAGGAGTTTTCTCCCACTCAAGGGTTTTTGTGCAGTTCCCAATAGCCTGGTCTATTCTGGGGGGTAGGTGCTGTGTTGTTTCAGGAATCAGGGTTCCCCCATATGGAAGTATTCGGGAGTAGGATTCCAGGTATGGATGCCTGAAAACCCAGCCTAGGTTTTGGATTTTGTCCTAGTGACATGACAGGCCTTAGATCCTGGCTCTGGGGCCAGCTATCCATGCCAATTTGTTGAAAATGTGGCTAAGGTTAAGGGTCCCAATGGGTGTTTGTGTCCAGGATGGCCTGTAAAAGTGGCCATGGCCTCAGGCACAAGTCATGTTTCTGCCATTTCTGAGGGTTTTACAAAACTCCAAAAACCAACATTCCTTCTAGGGGGCAGGAGAACTTCTGTTCTCTTTCTCAGGGGTCCGCCGTATGGTGTGATTTGAGAGGAGGGCTCTGGGTATGTATGCCTGAAACCACAAACTAGGGTTAGGTTCAGGGCCCAGGGATATGGCAGGTCTGATCTCATGGGTCCGGGCCAGGTATCCTGGTGGCTGATTGGAGGGCAGAACTCAAGTTGTGTTGGACTGCACATTAGTGTCCAGGGTGTGGAAGGAATGTGGGGTGACATCGAGGGCCATGCATGTTTGCCCTAATCAAGGGATTTTGTGCAGCTACTTAGGGCACAGTTTACCTCTGGAAGGCAGGGATAGTCCTGAGGGGTGGCTGCAGACTCCCCAATATGGATGCCTTGAATTCTAGGATTAAAGGGATGGAATTTTGAAAGCCCAAGCTCAGTTTATGGTTAGGGTGTAGGGCATGGATACCTTTCTGCAGATGCTGAGGTGAGCTGAGGTGAGCTCTCCAGATTCTGAAGTTAGGGCCAGCATCAGGCATTAGCTTGGACCAGACTAGAATCTGTGTCCATTAGGCCTGCAGAATGTGTGGGTGTCCACCTGGGGCTATGAAGGTATCTCCTGCTGGGGAATTTGTGCAGCTCCAAATAGAATTATTTCATTCTCGGTGAGAGTTGGAATCCTGTTGTATGGCTCAGGGGTCCCCATATGGAGGGATTCGAGAGCAGGGCTCTGGGATGGATGCCTGAAAACCCAATCTAGTTTTAGCTGTGAGGACAAGGGGCATGGTAGGTCCTATCTGCTGGCTCTGAGGCCAGCTATGTGGCTGGCTGACTGTCGGTCGGGGCTCAGACTGAGGGACATAATGTGTATTAGTGTTAGGTTGGATTCCGTTATTCATGGAAGCCTCATTGGCCGTGCAGTTTTCTCCTAATGTGGGTGTTTCGTGCAGCTCCATTGAGCACGGTTTCCTTCTGTAGCATAGGCACAGTCCCATGGTGTGGCTTTGGTGTTCTCTATCTGGAGGGCTTGTGGTCAAAGAGTCTTGGACGGAAGTTTGGAAACCTATCCTAGGGTTAGGGTCAGGGCCCAATCTACAGATGTTGGACGAGCTTCTGTGGATTTGTGGTCAAGGCAAGTGACAGGAGGTCACTCAGGCTGGATTTTTTGTCCATGCCACCTGCCAAATGTGTGGGTGGCCTCATGGTGCTATGGAGTTGATCCCACTCTGGGGTTTTTATGCAATTTGAAATAGTTTGGTGTATTCTAGGCAATGGGTGCTGTCCTGTTTTATGGTTCAGGGGTTCCCCATATGGAGGGGCTTGAGAGCAGTGCTCTGGGTATGGATGCCTGGAACCCAACCTACATTTAGGCTTAGGTCATAAATGTATGGCAGGGCTTATATCCTGACCCTGAGAAGGGCTACCCATGGGGCTGTGTTGAAAATGGAGCTCAGGCTAAGAGTCACCATGGGTGTTTGTGTCCTGGGTGGCCTGTAAAATTGGGCATGGCCTCAGGGGCAATGCAGGTTTCTTCCACCTCTGAGGGTTATACATACCTGTAAAAAGCAAGGTTTCCTTCTGGGGGACAGGAGGTGTTTTTTTGTTGTTGTTTTGTTTTGTTTTTTTGTGTGTTTGTTTGTTTTTGGCTCAGGGGTCCCCTGTGTGGAGGGATTTGAGAGGAGGCCTCTGGGTATGGATGCTTGAACTCCAAATTTGGGTTAGGATTAGGGCCAAGGGTCCTGACTGGTCTGATCTGCTGGCTGTAGGGCTATCTGTTCCAGTGGCTGATTGGAGGATGGGACTTAGGTTGTGTCAGACACCGTATTAGTGTCCAGGGTAGAATATGAACATTTGGTGGCATCGGGGCCATGCACGTTTCCCCTGATCAAAAGGTTTTGTCCAGCTCCTTAGGGCATGCTTTCCTTCTGGAAGACAAGGTGAGTCCTGTGGTGTGGCTCCAGTGTCCCCAATCTTGAGCGCTTGCATTCCATGTCTCAAGGGATGGAATTCTGAAAACCCAAGCTCATGTATGGTTAGGATGTCAGGCATATATCCCTGATCTGCAGATGCAGTGGCGAGCTCCCCAGATTCTGAAGGTAGGGCGGTGTCACACATTCACTCAGACCAGACTAGAATCTGTGTCCATTAGGGCTGCCAAATATGTCTGTGGCCACCTGGTTCCATAGAGGTTTTTCCTGCTCTGTGGTTTTGACGCAGCTCCAAATAGTATGGTTTCATTCAGCGGGAGAAGTAGAGTTCTCTTTTATGGCTCAGGAGTCCTGATATGGAGGGATTCAAGAGCAGGGCTCTGAGTATGGATGCCTGACAACACAGCCTAGGGTTAGCATTAGGGACTAGGGGAATCCAGGTCTGATCTGCTGACTCTGGGGCTCGCTACGTGGGTGACTGACTGTAGGTCTGGGCTCAGGGTGAGGGACAGAATATTAGTATCCAGGTTTGGATTCTGTCAATGGGGGTGGCCTTGTGGTCATGCCAGTTTCTCCAAATCTGGGGGTTTGTGCAGCTTTATTGGGCATGCTTTCCTTCTGGAGGGTAGGCAGAGTTCCAGGGTCTCCATATGGAGTTCTCTATCTGGAGGGCTTGTCTGAGAGGACTTTTGGGACAGAGTCTAAAAACCATGCTGTGGTTAGGGCTAGGGCCTAGTGCATGGCACACCCAATCTACAGACCCTGAGGTGAGCCTCAGCAGGGATCTGAGGATAAAGCGAGTGTCATGAGGTCACTAAGGCTGGAGTTTGTGTCCATGCGATCCACTGAATGTGGGGGAGGCCTCGTGGCCTCATGGGGCCATGGAGTTTTTTCCTGCTCTTTGGTGTTTGTGCAGTTCCAAATAGTTTAGTCTCTTCTGGAGGATTAATGCTGTCCTGTTTTATGGCTCAGGGGCCGCCCATATGGAAGAATTGGATATCAGGGCTGTGGTATGGAAGCCAGGAAAACCAACCTACATTGTGGGTTAGGCTCTAGTCGCATGGCAGGCCTTATATCCTGGCTCTGGTGTGAGTTACCTATGGGGCTGTGTTGAAAATGGGGCTAAGGCTTAGGGTCACAATGTGCGTTTGTGTGCAGAGTGGCCTGCAAGAGTGGTTGTGGGCTCAGGGGCAATGCAGGTTTCTTCCCATTCTGAGGGTCTTACATAGCTTCAAAAAGCAAGGTTTTCTACTGGGAGTGGGTAGAAGTTCTGTTTTGTGTCTGAGGGGTACACTGTGTGGAGGGATTCGAGAGGAGGTCTCTGGGTATGCATGGCTGAAACCACAAACTCTTGTTACAATTAGGTCCTAGTGTCATTGCGGGCCTGATATGCTGGCTCTGGGGCCAGCTCTCCCAGTGGCTGATTGGAAGACAGGACTCGGATTGTATTAGACAGTGTTTTATTGTCCAGGGTGGAGAATGTAAGTGGGCTGGCATTGGAGGCCATGCATGTTTGCCCTGATTGAGTGGTCTTCTGCCACTCCATAGGGCACAGTTTCCTTCTACAGGGCAGGGAGAGTCCTGTGGGATGGCTCCAGAGTGCCCAGTATGGAGGGTTTGCATTACAGGACTCAAGGAATGGAAATCTGAAAACCCAAGCTTGGTTAGGGTGTATGGTATGGATTCCCGATCTGCAGTTGCTGAGTGGAGCTCTCCAGATTCTGAAGTTAGGGCGAGTGTCAAGCATTCTTTCAGACTAGACTAGAAGTTGTGTCCACTAGGGCTGCCGAATGTGTGGTTGGCCTCCTTGAGCCATGGAGTTTTCTCCTGCTCTGGGGTTTTTGGGCAGCTAAAATAGTTCTTTTTTTTCATTTTGGGGAAAAGTGGAGTCCTGTTTTAAGTCTCAGGGGTCCCCATATGGCGGGAATTGAGAGCAGGGCTGTGGGTATGGATGCCTGAAATCCCAAACTATGGTTAGCATTAGGGACTAGAGGAACTCAGGTTTGATCTTACTCTGAGGCCAGCTACATAGGTGGCTGACTGGGGGTCGGACTCAGGTTGAAGGACAAAATGTGTATTAGTGTCCATGGTCGGATTCTGTCAATGAGGGTGGGCTCATTGACCACACAGTTTGCTCCTAATCTGGGGATTTTGTGCAGCTATGGTGAGCACGGTTTTCTTCTGGAGGGTAGGCACAGTGCCATGGTGTCACTCTGGACTTCTCTACCTGGAGAGCTTGCGGTCCATGACTCTTGGAACAGAAGTATGAAAACACATGCTGTGGCTAGGGTTAGGGCCTAGGGCATGGCAGGTCCAATCTTCAGATGCTGAGGCAAGCTCTTGGGGATCTGAAGTTAAGGCGAGTGTCAGGAGGTCGCTTAGGCTGGAATTTATGTCCATGCATAACACCAAATGTGGGGATGGCCTCATGGGGTCAAGGAGTTTTCTCCCATTCTCGGGATTTTGTGCAGATCCAAAACGTTTGGTCTATTCTTGGGGATAGGTGATGTCTTAAATTGTGGCTCAGGAGTCCCCTTATAGAGGGATATGAGAGTAGGGTTCCAGGTTTGGATGCCTGAAAAGCCAACCTACGTTTAGCATTAGGTCCTTCTGGCATAGTATACCTTATATCCTGGCTTTGGGGTGAGCTACCCATGAGGCTGTGTTGAAAATGGGGCTCAGGCAAAGGGTCACAATGTGTGTTTGTATGCCGGGCAGCCTGAAAAAGTGGACGTGGCCTCAGGGTATTGTAGGTTTCTTCCAACTGTGATGGTTTTACATAGCTCCAAAAAGGAAGGTTTCTTCTTGGGACAGGGTGAGTTCTGTTTTGTGTCTAAGGGGTCGCAGGTGTATAGGTATTTGAGAGGAGGGCTCTGGGTATGGATGCCTGAATCCCTAACCTAGGGTTAGGATTTTTTTGGGGGGGGGGAACACCTGAGTAGTTCAGTCATTAAGTGTCTGCCTTTGGCTCAGGTCATGATCCCAGGATCCTGGGATCAAGCCCCACATCGGGCTCCCTGCTCAGTGGGAAGCCTGCTTCTCCCTCTCCTGCTCCTGCTTGTATTCCCTCTATGGTTATCTCACTCTGCCAAATAAATAAATTATGTATATATCTATATCTATATGTAGATAGATCTAGATATAGATAAATATAGATTTTAATTTTGCAACTTGACACTGTTCCAAGAAATTTTTAGGGATGAGTCAAATTTAAAACAATGTCAAATAGAGCTTTCTTATGACCCCACAATTGCACTACTGGGTATTTACTCCAAAGATACAGATATAGTGAAAAGAAGGACCACACGTACCCCAGTGTTCATAACAGGAACGGCCACAGTCGCCAAACTGTGGAAAGAGCCAAGATGCCCTTCAATGGACAAATGGAAAAGGAAGATATGGTCCATATACACTGTGGAGTATTATGCCTCCATCAGAAAGGATGAATACCCAATTTTTGTATCAACATGAATGGGACTGGAAGAGATTATGTTGAGTGAAATAAGTCAAGCAGAGAGTGTCAATTATCATATGGTTTCACTTATTTGTGGAGCATAAGGAAAAACACGGAGGACATGGCGAGATGGAGAGGAGAAGGGAGTTGGGGGAAATTGGAGGGGGAGATGAACCATGAGAGACTGTGGACTCTGAAAAGCAATCTGAGGATTTTGGAGTGGCATTGATGGGATGTTGGGTGAGACAGGTAGTGGATATCATGGAGGGCACACATTGCATGGAGGATGGGTATGGTGTATATGCAATGAATTCTGGAACACTAAAAAGTAATTTAATTTTTTTAAAGGAGATACTATCTGAGGACTGTGCCTAGGCAAAACTAGAGCAGGTGTCCCCAGGGGTGAGCAGGGGGTCCAGGCCCAATCAGATATCTGTAATAGGCTGGGTTGGGGCCCTTTCATTCAGGAAGCATTCAGGAAGTCCCACTCATCACAGGTGATCCTCTAGGAGCTGACCGTGAACCCTGCACAGAACACACAGCTCCCCAGGTCTCCAGACTAGTTATTGGACAAACAGTGACACTGGACACGATGAGAGTTAACATCCACAGGACATTTTATGTGATGACCCCTGGTTTCCAGTAGATATGGGTGTTGCAGCAACCTGGGTGGCTCGGGGGTTAAGCCTCTGCCTTCAGCTTGGGTCATAGTCTCGGGGTCCTGGGTCAAGCCCTGGATCAAGCCTCACATCGGGCTCTCTGCTCAGTGGGGAGCCTGCTTCCCCCTCTCTCTCTGCCTGTCTCTCTACCTACTTGTGATCTCTCTCCCTCTCTGTCAACTAAATAAATAAGATCTTTTAAAAAAAAAGGTTTAAAAAATAGATATGGGTGTATTTTTTCCAGCTATGATGAGGTTGGCAGAGTCTAGGAGCAGCAGAATATGTGAGTGAGCTTTGGCTGATGCATGAGGCATTCTCTCACTCCTATGGAAGCCAGGGAACTGTGAGTTGGAGGACTCGTGGATGCTCATCCCACACATCTGTGATTCCTCCTTAAGGGTGAAGGTCTGAGAGTTCCTTCTGGAGAAAGGAAGGGGCCCAGGCGAACTGTGGATGTGGGCATCTTTGCTGAACAGAGGGGCCTGGAGGACAGTTTTAGCCCCAAGGGAGTCATTCCCCACCAGCCTCCTCCTAGCCCTGAATCTACACCAATCCATGGACGCAGAACAGAGACTGTAGGAAACATCACACTTAGCAATCTGTTGGAACCCGGACACTGGGTGCTCAGAGGGTGCTCAGAAGATGCAGAGAGAGCTCAGGGACCAGACATTCCACATCCAGTGGGAGAATAGTGTCAGTGGAAAGAGACCCACTCATAGCACCTAGTAAAAGAGGTAGGACAAGGTCAGAGGAGGTAACATTTGAGGTACTGGGAGGGTCCTGGAAAGGCCTAGCTAGAGACAGAGTCCCTTAGTTCCCTCCTTGGTTGGATCTTCACAACACAGTGGCATGTGCAGCGAGGGTAATTAAGAGGGAAGACACCACCCTTCCCTGGGCACATGCAGTGTGAATTCTGTGGAAAGTGGACAAGGAGACAGACTGAGGAGTGTGTACATCTCCCCTAAGAAGGACAGAAATGCTCAAAAGATTGATCAGGACTCACACTCACAGTGCCTTTTGCACCTTGTCATCTATGACAAGACCTGTTTCAGGCAGGACTGCCAGATCAGAGGTGGACAGGTTTGTGACCTGTCCAGTACTGGTTTGTGACAGGAGCTGGAAGCCCAGGGACCCAGGTTCCCACAGGGGTTCCCTGGGATATTGGTTTGGGAGGGTGGCCAGTCCTCTGACTCCTCTGCCCAACTGTCTCTTCCCAGGGCCATCTCCTCCATGTTGCACACATCGCTAGAACAAAAGCCTGAGGTTTTGTCCAGCCACCAAAATTTCCCATCCTGAATATGCTACTGGCATATCTGGAGCTCAACATGCCAGGCTCAGGTTTGGAGCACCATACCCAGCTTCTGCTCTCACACCTGTAATATCTTGAGCCCACAGAGACGGAGTCTGGGAGTGGGAAGGGCTGGACTGACTGATGTGGACCTGTGGAGGGGGCTGAGTGGGCCACACTGACCAAGCCTAGAGTACACTTGAGCCAAGAGGAGTGAGTAAACTCAAATCCCTGTCCCCATGATCTTTAGTCAGCGAGACATCCCAGGGATTGGTTCTTGAACATAGAAGACATTCAGTGCTGGGAAAAGTTTCCTTTATTTAGAAGGGACATGGGAAGTCAATAATGTTGATGATACTTTCTTTTCAAGAAGCTACAACACTAGGCCCAGAGAAAGAACCTGAACCACCTCAGGAACTCGCCCCAGCTCCCACTGTGGAGCCCGCTGTATCTTCGGACACAAAGCTGGCCCACCCCATCCCTGGTGCTGGAGCTCACCCCTCAGCAAGAGCAGTGGTACCACCTCCCCTGTTGGGGTCAGTGCAGGTGGTAGTCAGGGCTCTAATTCACTTTCCTGAGATGGAAGAACTATTAGCTCCTTTACCTGATCTGAAGGTCCAGCAGGGTTCTGCCCATGCTCCTTTTCGATTCTTTTTATGGGTCTTGAACCAGAACCTCTACAGTGGAATAACCAGACTCAGCCCCCAAGCAGCAGCTCATGCTAGCTGGACCACCAAGGACGGGGTTCCTTGCCCTTTTTGTAATTTTTGTGTATTGTGTACACTTCTAACATGGCTTAGTAGATTTTGCTCATTAAATAAAGTATTATTAGAGTTTACTTAAAAGTTTACTCTGATCCTTTTCAATGGTATATTGAGGTGCCTTTAAGTACTTTAAGTGTGTTGTACAACTAATTACTTGTGAAACATTCCCATCACAGAGAAACCTGGGCTACTTATCACTCACTGATCAATACTTCACCTCAGTCCTTGGAATCACTGCTCTTTGCTCTGTCTCTGGTACTACACCTCATCTGGGATTTTCATGTGACTTGAATCCTACAATATGGACTTCTCTGTCTGGCTATAGAATATAAGAAAGATATATGATTATTTTTCATTGTTGTATAAAAGTAACATTTTATTACAAACAAATGTTCCTGAAAGAACTCTCATCATGGGAAGCCCCAAAATATGCTACTCCCATTTTCTGGGGTAGTGTTCCCTTTCATATGGATATTTTGAATGGCAGAAACGGGGGAAAAATCTGGGTCCATGAGACACCTTTAAATTCTTTCATTACCCTGCATAGGCCATGTTTAAATCATTCTAGTGGGCAATTTATAAAAATGATTAAAATCACATCTTAAATCTTCCCATTTTATTACTAACAAGTCAGGTAATAGTGTAAATAATTCTTTAGTTTTAAGCCAGAAGGTGTTTATGTAGTAAAATAATGACTTAAACTCACAAAAGGAAGACAAGTTCCTTCTCCAAGAAATAATCGCCCGTAATGGATTTTGTCCCAATTCAAATGATTTTCCCTCTGGGGTGTGTGTGTGTGTGTGTGTGTGTGTGTGTGTGTGTGTGTGTTACAATGTGGGTAGAAGGTAGTGAGACTTTTCGGGTTTGGCTCTTCCTCTACCTGATGTCCCCACAGTGGACAGGCATGGTGGCTGCTGTCCTCTTGGGCATTCTCAGTGACAGCACTCGAGACCCATCGTTGAACAACTGAGCCATTTCCAATTATTTGACTCTCATCATTCAAGTGATAAGTACATCTGTGCCACAAATCTGTTTCTTTCTGTCTGATTCCTACAAGTTTCACCACTTGAACACTTTAATTCAGGGATATTTCCCTTGTACTGATGGTGTCAGAAGTGCTTGACAATCAAGGGAGTGATAAGGCGCATGGTGGAGGGACTCTGGGCTCCTGGAAGACCACATGAAGGAGTGCAGTCTCCAATCTGAAGATCCACTTAGTGCTGTCATTTTAAGAAATCTATGGCAACATGCCAGCATAATTTGTGCAGTTATTTGGTAATTCAGCATAAGGGACTATAACTAGAACATTTAGAAATCAGCAAGCAAACGTCGATAGTTATCATCCTAGAACCTAGAGAAAATGACCGAAGAAGCACTTGGCTTCCTCAGTCAGTAGGGCACGAGGTACTTGATCTCAGGGTCATGAGTTTGAGCCCCATGTAGAAGACAGAGTTGATGTCAGAAACAAAAGAAAACAGGACGTGCACGTGACCTAAATCAACTGGGCTTGGATAATAGAGCTGTTTGGTGGTGGGCTGGATCCTCTCTCCTGTTCATTCAGCAGCTGGGCCCTGAACACTCAGTTGGTGCCAGTCCTTATCAGGCAAAGAGTTTCTCCCTCTAGGAGCTCAGGGTTTCGAGGGGCAGATGGACAAACATGACAGACAATATAAATGAAAGGAGCATTTGCTCCATGAGACAAGAGTAAGGGACTAAACTGCGTCCTGAACTCCACCAGGGGAGGGATCCAACAAGGCTATGCTGAGATGACATTGGGAATTCCTGTGGCATGAAAAGAAGGAGGAAGCCCTGCACAAATACCATTGTATTTAGCCTGGAAGAGGGTACCAGGTGCAGAGGATAAGCGGAACACAATGTTCCCAGAATGGGGGTTAGAAAGGAGGCCAGGGTTCTAGAAAGGAGGATGCTGAAGCGGGGAGCAGAGGAAAAGGAGAAGGACCATGGCCTGGGGCAGGCCGACAGTACCAGTACCCTGCTCCTAGTGCTGTTTGACCACATTACCCCACACTTGGGGGCTTAACTAGCAAACACTGTTTCACAGTTTCAGAAGAGACTTTAAGTTCAGAAATCTAGCAGTGCTCAGTTAGGGTCTATTACCAGAGCCCCTCCGTACTTTGGGGCTGTTGACAACACCAAGGCAGGACCTGCTTCACTGATAACCTGAGCTCACTTCGGGTGTTTTCAGGATTCTGTCCATCTCAAAAGGCCTGAGTTATTCTGTCTATTGTTGGCCCTCATTGCTACATCACCTGTCCAAGTGTGTGTCAAGGTTCAACATATGGTCTTGAATTCCAGGGTCAGGGTCTGAGAGAGAACATGGGTCAGAGGCAGCACAGAGATGGGCAATGGGCTTTTAGAACTAAATCTCAGATGGGGCTTTTGGGTTATGGGGCCATGTTCTGTGTAATGGAAGGAATCACTATGTCCAGACCACACTCCTAGGGACAGGGTTACACAAAGTTGTTTAAAGAATATATGAGATTTAAGGGAACGACTGGGAGGAGAAGGTGAAGACCCCTGTAGGATCAGTGCCTTGCCCAGAGTGACAGACTTGTAAGAAGGCTGAAGCAGGCATGAACCCAGCTCTTCATGAGTGTCCTCAACGTTCAGGCCCTAGATGCACCTAGCCATTCACTGGAGGGCTCTGGAGAATAGTTGTGTTGAAGACAGGTGCTACAGATATGGACATGGTTTTGGGGTGAGAGTGAGCATTAATATCATAGACAAGAGGCATTCCAGGAAGTCCTTGTCTGAGGGGGAGCCCAGGTCATGGCAACCCACTGAGTGGACCCCTATCCACATGACGCCCACTGGAAAGGAGGTAATAGGTCTCAGCACCAGATATGCAGTCTCTACTGGTAAGGGTGGATTCTGACCATCAAGCCCCAAGGCCCCAATTCCCTTTTTAGGCTTTGCTTTGAAAATTAGAAAGCCTAAGGTCTTGGGAAATTATGACCCACCTCTCTGTAGAGGGGCTATCATCATCTGGGACTCCAGAATGTGAGCACTGATGAACAGATGTATGCCTGGAAGAGTGACTGCACACACACACACACACACACACACACACACACACACACACACACACACACACACACACACACACACACACACACACCATTAGGGACTGTAGGGTGGGATCTGACGAGTAGCAGGCTCAGAGAAAGTGAGAAGAGGAGGAAAAGTTGTTTGGAGGTATTTCCTACCTGTGACACCACTCCTCCAATCACATACATATTATTCTACATATGCCTGTGAAAATCTGGAGGTAGCCCATGCCAGAATCACTGGCATTGAACAGACAAGATGCAGACCACCCCTGACAGGTATAATGGCATATCCAGGGTCAAGGTAAGAGTAGAGAGATGTGTCTGATGCCTGATGGGGCCCTGGCTGCACTCAGCCCTTCCTTGGGGGTCTGTGGAGAGGGGTGTGTTGGTGTCCCTGTGTACAGATGTGGTCTCGCATGTAGAAAGGGGATGAGTAGATGGCAGCCCTGAGCACTATTTGTGTAGGTGATTATATCCAGGGTGGATATGGGCAGGTGATCTCAGGCAGTGAAGTCACTTCCTTGACCGCAGACCCCAACAGAATTTGGAACCCTGCAACCAGGCACCCACATTCTAGTGTAGTTCAGTACCAGACACTTGGCTGGAGACATCTGATATGGAAAGACGTTCTCATTTTCCTTGACTACTTCTTGGGTCTCTGGCTTCCAGAAAGCCCAGGGGAATCGCTTTTTCTCTTGCTGCAGACATTGGCTCAAACTTCACCCCCCAATGCCTCGGGGCATTTGTCAGGATGTTCCACAAATTAATACAAAGTAGCCTAGGCCAAGACAAGACACACCTCTGAGCCATCCCAGGGCAGCCCCATCCTCTCCTCTTGATTTTTGGTTAAAAAGGGATATGAGGGTGTTTCTGTCACTGGCTGGAGGAAGTTTCAGGACAGTGGAAACCCTGGTGATCCTTTTACGTTCACCCCAACATCATGGTGGGCAGGATGGAAAGAGGATTGTGAGGTGTGTCTTACCTGTGCCAGAGCACATCCAAGGCCCTGAAACTGTGTCACGTTTCTCTCCTTGGTGAAGTTGTCTGCATACTGGGGAATGGTGTGTCTGGAAGGGAGTGTCCTGTGTCTGAGGACCAGCAAATGGAGCCAGACTGGGCACTGAGGCCTCCTGCCTGGCGTCTGGGCACTGTCTTTATAGAGCTCCACACAGAAGATGTGGAAGGAGCTGAATGACGAGAACCTCTACTCTACCACCTTGAAGGACAAGAAGGTGCCCCACACTGCCAACAGAGTCCATCAATGGCTCAGGGTGAGTGCAGGTGCTGGGGAGAACCAACCTCCAGAGTCCCAAAGCAGAAAAGAAAAAAAGTGTCCCAAGTCCCAGAGCCAGCCTAGTACTGCCCTGGGATCCCCCCTAAAGTCCTGAACCCACATCAATCTGCATCCCCATTGCCTCCCCAAACTTGCCTCCATGGCTCTGTCCCTATCTTTGACAAATGCAGTGTCATTGTCCACATAGTTGTAGGAATATCAGAAAAGAGACTCTAAATGCTATCTCATCGCATTCGTCAAGAATCCTTTTGTCCCGTGTTATGCATTTTCCTAGGTTGTGATTCCAGGTGTTCCCATTGTCTTGACAGTCCTTCCCCAAGTTCTGCAAGTCTTGCACATGATTATGGTGAGTTGGGAGACTTCACCCAAAGGAACAGAGGGCCCATCGTACTATGACTCTTGCTCTGCCTTTTGGTTGTGAGGGAACACATCCCTAGGGCCTGTCCAGGGTCAGGAGCAGGGACTTCATTGTGCTGCACAACATTGCAGAAGGCCAGTCATTTATCACAGACATTGAGCCCTTCACTGATGCAATACTTTGATGGGATTCCCTTCTGTTGCCAACTCCCATTGCTGCACTAAATATCTTAAATGCCCTAATATCCCTGAGCTGTCTCAGCTAAGAAAATGTCTCTCTGTCCCCATCTCAAGAATTGGATATGTTATCAGAAATCATAGGATCAATGCCATTCATGCAGGGAGGTGCTATTAATACGAAGCTCACAATCTGACCTGAGATACTATCAAGTTCAGGCTTCACTTACTTCACTTCTTTGTATGGATGCCAAGAACATTTTTTTTCCTTTTTCATTAAATATTTATTAATTCATTGGTTGATTGACTCATTTGAAAAAGATAGGGGGAGAGTGGGGATAAGCAGAGGGAGAGACAGAATCTTCGTGAACACTCTGCCCTCAGTACGCAGCCCTAAGAAGAGCTCCATCTCAGAACATTAAGATAATGACCTGAGCCAAATCATGACTCTTAGAATTCAGCCAAGGAACCACCCAGTCACCTGATTGTTTTTTTGACTGTTGGGCCCACTAGTCCCACCTCTTGCCATAAGTCACTGGGATCTTGAGGGTTCGGTCTGTGCTCCAACCCCTAATCCTCATGGTGTCTATAGCACTGTCTCATGACTCCTCTGTTTCACCCCAGGAGAAAAATGGCTCTACATTGAAGAGGAGTGAGACACACGTGCTATGAAATGGGGCCAACCTGCTAAAGAAGCCATGGGGCCAACCTGCTAATGAAGCAAATACATCAGGAGCCTGCTATGTCAACATATTTCTGGGCTCATACCAAGCTTTTACCACCATCCAAGAGGTGCTGAACCTCTTGTTTACAAGGTCAGCACCCTGTGTCTAACTGCCCAGTGGCATTTGGCCACAGCCTCGTTGTGATATTTGGGAATGTCCCAAAATGCCCCTAGCTTCAGTTGTCTCCTCTGACTGGGGCAGAATTATTTTAGGGACTCAGTGTGGTCTTGAAATGAAAGTGCTCCTGGGTGCCTGGGCCCGTGCAAAGGTCTGTTAGCAGGTCTGTCGTTGTACTAATTTATCATTGTCCTGCATGTCATGATGAAGCCTCTCCCTTACCCTCACTATCACTATGGACTTTATCTGGGCTGTTTGGCCATTTAAAAAGAGATCTGAGACTCTATCTGTCGTCTTTGCCTGGGTGAAACCAGAGCAGTCATCTCTGGGTGTGAGCAGGGGGCCCAGGCTCATTCAGATATCTGTGATGGGTTGGTTGGTGCCCTTTC